>NC_084894.1:17618115-17918115 GCF_958979055.1 Alnus glutinosa | reverse complement strand
GAATATCACCATGAAAAAAGACATGCAACAAAGCTCCCAGTTGTTCGTAAATTCATGAATTATGAGATTGATGCCGGATAAAAAAAAAAAAAAGAATAATTGGATTTTTTTTTTCTAAAATTTTATTTAGGTTATTATTATTTTAATATATGTTTTAATTAATTTCAAAGAATCAAGGGTGTTATTTTGTAATTTAATAAATGAGTTTTGTCTAAAGTCAATTGGGTTAGAGTTTAGGGTCTGTTTGGCTTTGCGATTTAAAAATAACGATTATAAAATGTATGATTTGAAAAATTAATTTTTAAAAGCGTAGTTAAGTGTTTAAAAAAATTGCAATTTGATCTTTAAAATCGCAAGTTAGCTTTTAAAATTATGCGTTGTTAAGAAAACATCCCATTATCTGTGATTTGAAAAAGTAATTTTATGCGTTTTCAAATCGCAATTTTTTATAAACATAATTCTTTAGCGATTCATTTTCTACGATTTGGTTTAAAATCGTACTTTTTACCTACGAAATTGCAATTTAAAACGCACCCTTAGTCATATTAATAGTTATGGGTCTCGCCTAAAGTCAATCAAATTAGAGTTTTTGCTTTGTACACTTCAATGGAAATAATCCGATAGAGTTAATGAGTAAACGAATTTTGTTTAGAAGTGTGACTCTTTTTCATTTCGATAATGAAACTCCACCAGAACTCTTATTGTCTTTGGATTAGATAACAAAAGCAATCAAGGATTTGATTAAGGATATGAGCTACTGGGTGCGTTATAATCGGTCTCATTAGGAATGGATAATTGATTTTATTTCAATCTTGGAAGATTTGTTAGACGTTAGAGTTATTGTTTGAGTGAGTTAGCTATGGCTACAAAAAGATAAGCCATTTATTAAACATTATCTCAGTCTCTCTCTCCCTTTTTTTTTTTTTTAAAAAAAAATTTTATTTCTTTTCAAGTGTTTATATAATAATAAATGAGTTTAAATTTTATAATAACAAATTTTCATATAATAATAAATATTTCTACACTTAATAATTTAATAGAGTTTAAATGAGTTTTTATAATTTATCTCCTTAATTTGATTGTCAATTCACATAATACATTACCTTCCATTTCCTCTTTTTTCTTTCTTGCAATCATTCAAAGGAGAGAAACTCGCTCATCTTTCATTCTTTTCTCCTTCTATCATCCATTAAATAAAATATCCAAATAAAATATTTAGACACGTTTGATACATAAAATATTTATTGGAATACGAATAGAAATTCACATTATTATGAATAATGAATATAGATATTAATTTAAAAAGAGAAATGTTAGAGCTCATTGTAGTATCATTTTGGAGTCATTCTATGCTGACATAACACCCTGTTTTTAATAAAGAAAAATTACAACTTGATTTATCTCTCTAATTTTAATTATAAATTAAAATACAGAGATATGATTCTCTCCCACATAAATACACAACTTTTAACCACTTTACCACATAAACAAGGTAGTGAAAAGTTGTATATTTAGATAGTAGAGAATCATATCTCTAAAATATATGGTGTCATGTCAGTATAGAAGGACCTAAGAAGACATTAGAGCCTAAAAAAATTTCTAACATTTCTCATTTAAAAAATATAAATTTGTGTTACATGTTTGGTAGGCCGTGACAAATAATGAAGCTAGATCATAAAACACCAAATCATAATATATATATATGTGTGTGTGTAATAAAAAAAAGATGCTTAAATCATGGAGGCTTGACCTGACAGTGAAACACTACTTTAATTGCAATAAAGCATGCTGGTTTTTATAAAAAAAAATAATAATAATAAAAAAAAGAAATACTGCTTTAATTTAATTTCTCATAAACTTTTTTTTTTCTTTTTATGTTTTTCTTTATACAATTTATATCCGATCAATAATTAATAAAATCTAAATAAAAAGTTAGTGATTAATATCTTAAAAGAAAAAGAGATAACGTTTAAAATGTGAAATAACTAACCTTATCTAACATCTACCAAATCTTATCAAAGTAAAATCAATGAAATCCTAATATTCATTCCTATCGGCATTTTTCTTCCCCACCAAAAAATTAATGAAATAACAAAAAAAAAAAAAAAAAAAAAAACTAATTAGGTTCTCTTAATTATGTAAATAATTTTATACTAGCCAAATAGTATATTCCCACCTGCACAAAGTTTGCTGACGTGTTGGCCTTAGAAGCTAAGCGGACCCACAGTTAAGGTTTTGATACTCATCATTACTCCACAAATTCAGAATGGTGCAATTTAAGTAGAATACATTGAGCTTGAGTCTTATCCTTAATCAATTACCTTTTCTTATCTAATCCGAATCAAATTCCTCAGAGTCCTTCCGTTAATGATCTTCTGACTCTCTATATATACCACCTTTCTCAGTCTCTATTAACGCATACATTTATTCCTTCTCTGCTTTTTCTATTTGGTGTTTGGTTTCCTGGAAACTGAAAGAAAAAAGAAAAATGGAACTTGATCTTTCTCCAAAGTTGGCCAAGAAGGTGTACGGAGACAATGGTGGTGCGTATTACGCCTGGTCCCCATCTGAGCTTCCCATGCTGCGTGAAGGGAATATTGGTGCGGCCAAGTTGGCTCTTGAGAAGCACGGGTTTGCTCTTCCTCGTTACTCTGATTCTGCCATGGTTGCCTATGTCCTCCAAGGTATATGTTAGTTATCTCATCTGATTCCATTTTTTTTTTTTTTTTCACGTCTTTATATTCTGTGGGTGTTAATTTTCATTTGTTTTCTGATCAATTATATGTTCCATGTTCTATTGTTGTCGTTGTTGTTAGATTCATTGAATGTATTGGGATGGTCATTCAGTCTTTGATGATTTGTTTGGCGAGAATTAATTTAATTATTTAATGGATGGTTTTTTTTTTTTTTTTTTTTTTCCCCTTAGTTATGCAATTCGTAAAACAAACCAGTTCGTTATAATTTTTGAGGTATTCATAACTGACCTTGTTCATGAAACTTAAATAAGGATTGTAGATTTTCTTGGTTCTTAAGTTGCATCATGAGAAATTTCTAGTTCTTTTGGGTTAATATGGGGGCAGTAACTTAATAGTAGAAAGCACAAAGGTGATCTGGTATTGTGGTAAGTCACATCCCACTATCATCACGGGCTAGGTGGATTCAAATCATATCATGCGAATCTGGTCAACTGTTTGATAGAAGATTGCTCGTGTTGCTGTTATTATGATAGTGGGTTTTATTAGCCCATCTCTTATCATATTTTGAAATTTTGTTCCAATCTTTTTTTTTTTTGGTGCTTTTTCTTAAGATTGGCTATTTAATTGGATTAATAGGGGAAAAAAAATAGAGAGTAAAGCAGCCAGATTGTTTGAATTATTATGGAAGAGTTAATTTTCAGGGATTTAGATGTTGGATATAACAATGATTTTTGGATCAGCTTGTAAGGATGACTTGATGATTTTGAAAAGCGTAGTATTTTGCTATTGACCTATTGTGCATGTAGCAGAAGAAATAAGCACTGCTTTCTTTGTTGAAAGCAGTTCCAGACGTATTCAGTGAATACCGTCTACAAACTTTACATGCTTTATAATTGGGGTTTACCTGAATCTTAACTTATTCTTCGTTGACTTTTCTTTTCTATAGGAAGTGGTAGAGCTGGAATTGTCCTTCCTGAATCAGAAGAGAAGGTCCTTGCAATTAAGAAGGGTGATGCTATTGCCCTCCCTTTTGGTGTTGTAACATGGTGGTACAACAAAGAGGACACCGAGTTAGTTGTTCTTTTCTTGGGAGATACATCAAAAGCTCACAAAGCTGGTGAGTTTACTGAGTTTTTCCTGACGGGTTCCAATGGGATCTTCACTGGCCTTTCAACTGAATTTGTGGGCCGAGCATGGGACTTGGATGAGAATGTTGTTAAGACCCTTGTTGGAAAGCAATCAGGCAATGGGATTGTCAAGCTTGATGGGAACTTTGAAATGCCTGAGCCAAAGAAGGAACATCGAGAGGGTATGGCATTGAATTGTGAGGAGGCTCCATTAGATGTGGACATTAAAAAAGGTGGAAGGGTGGTGGTTTTGAACACTAAGAACCTTCCTTTGGTTGGTGAGGTTGGCCTTGGGGCTGACCTTGTTAGGTTGGATGGGAGTGCCATGTGCTCTCCTGGATTCTCTTGCGACTCTGCATTGCAGGTTACTTATATTGTTCGAGGTAGCGGCCGTGTTCAAGTTGTTGGTGTTGATGGCCGCAGGGTCTTGGAAACAACTCTTAAGGCGGGTAATTTGTTCATTGTGCCAAGGTTTTTTGTTGTGTCCAAGATTGCATCTCCTGAGGGTATGGAGTGGTTCTCTATCATCACCACCCCCAAGTAAGATTTTTTTCCACATTCTTAGCCCCATAATTATATTCCTCTTCGCCTTTGAGCATACTGTTTTCCTGATCTGCTATTAGTAGAGGCAATGGGTTCTTTATCAAGAAGAACTTAGCAGCAGAGCCAATTCAATTCCTTAAATTGCATTTTTGTGTATTATTATCTCTTTTGAAGTGTTTAGGACTTATATGATTCTTCTTTCCTGTGGCAGTCCGATATTCACACACTTAGCTGGAAGGACTTCAGTGTGGAAGGCTTTATCTCCTGAGGTGCTCAAGGCTGCATTCAATGTGGATCCGGATACAGAGAAACTTTTCCGCTCTAAGAGGACTTCTGATGAAATTTTCTTCCCTCCACCGAGCTGAACAAAAAACTAGCTTAGTCTTGTTAGTTTCCTAGTCACCCCCAAATAAAAAGCATAAAGCTTGCTGTAGGCCTGTGGGGATTTCTTTATCGTTTATGTTCCTGCTTTATAATTTTAGACTTGGTTAATATGGTTTGGTTCTCTGAAACTTTCCATGTTAATGATGCCTTTAGTTTTTCCATTTTATTCTGGTCAGCAAATAATTTCTAGATGTTGTTTAGCTTCATCGTGTTAATGTGAGAAGTGCTTTTATTTTAATTTAATGGATTAGAAGAAGAACTTGTCCGATAATCTTCCAAACATTTGGATTTCACTTCTTTTTAGATCATTTAAATCTAATGAACTCTTTTCTTAATCTCCTGCAAAAGAACATAGTTACTGATCTTAAAATTTCTACTTGCTTTTTAAGACGAGAAATTCATCTATTTCAACTCGTAATAACTAAAGCAGACCAAAAAAAAAAAAAAATTAAAATTATGTAAATAAACCTTCTGGATGAATTAAATAAACCAACAAATCTCGTCTTCCAACGTAATTAAGCATACAATCCGACTTGATCAGAAATTTGTCAGTACGATTTTAAACCAAATTGCATTGTTTGAGAATTGTGTTTTTAAAAAGTTATGATTTGAAAATATAGAAAATTTGGATTTTAAAGATCAAACTGCAATTTTGTCCCAAACATTTATCTGGGTTTTTAAAATCACTCATTTTAAAATAATCATGACAATTAATCTCCCAAGCATAAAAACCACCGTTACCAAACAATCCAACACAGCCAAATTTATTAAGGCAAAACTTCATATACTTCGTCATAAAAACAGAAAAAAAGGGAGAAAAAGAAGTTTATATAAACCTATTAACACGATTTGGATTTAGCCGCGAAAGAAATAGTTTTGGTTTCAGAGAAAGAGGGAGAGAGAGTCCTGAGCTGTAAGATACCCGTGTGGCGACGAGAGGAGAGTGCGAGAAATGGCACCGTTGAAGTCTCTGGAGCAAGAGTATCCGATTATAGACTACAACTTCCATAACTTCTGTGCTTCTCACGGCATTTTCTCAGGTCCGTTTTCCCCTCCTACTTTTCAAGCCCCCTTCCTTCGTTTATTTTCCTCAGAAACTATTTCTCTTTTGACGCTTGTCTTCCGTTCAAATGTCATGTTCGATTCTTTGTTATAGTTTCTAAAGCATTTTGATTCGGGATAAATTAAATACCTTTCGCATGAAATTTATTTACTTTTCCGAAGAAAAAATCACCATTTGACGCAAATTACGTTAATCCAATCAGGGGAATCATTTTGGTTGAATTCTTTGTTGAGAACTTGTAGAGCATAGATTGAACTTTTTGAAGAACCTTAGTGTAGTGTTTTAAGATTGCTCACCATCCCTCAACGCCATTTTATGCAGTGGCGGAATCAAGATTTTGCTTTACGGGGAAAAATAAAAAGATAAATGTAAAAAAAAAAAATTATAGTTTCTGCAACTCCTTCCGTCTTCTAAAAACATCTAATATATCTTTTAAGTTTTAATGTCCACTTGTTTCGATGTAAAAAAATAGAATCATGTAAGTAGTGTCGTAAATCTGCATGAGGATATGTGCATTGTAGTCATCATGGTAGTGTTCATATGCCCTCCTTTCTTGTTGACAATGACCCAATGCTATCTTCATGTAATGCAATTTATAAGATGAATTAGGCATGGATGCACTGCAATCCCACCCACCACTGGGTGCTAAAATAAAACAACTATGTAATGAAACGCATGGATCTCCTACTGGTAGGTTGGGGTTTAAATTGACGTAGACGAAGGACACTTAAAAAAGATAGACTAATGAAAAAATCCTGCTTGAAAATCTTATCATTTTCTATGATTAGAAACGAGTTGACATAGTAAAAAAATATTTTCAAAACAAAGAATAACATGTGATCTAATAGTATCTTTAAAAATATTAGAATCCTGTTTGAGCTCTCTTGTGTTTGATTTAGTTGTGGGTTTCTCTGACAGTTTGCATTGTGCGTGTACTAATTCAGTCTTTGGCTTTTGCCCAGTTTGTGTGACCGACTCCTTGTTCAAGTAAAGGTGTATGTCAACGCAGAGGCACCATTCTGTTAGTTGGATTATTTTTTAGTTGCAACTGTCTGTATTTATTTTGAGTCTTTCGAGTCAAATTAAATGTACACCTAGGGTGGATGAGTACTGTTATGGTTGTTTGTTGCTTGTATGCTGCAATGTTTGTTTGTAATGTTTGATTATATCAATGAAAGTTCAACTTTCCTTCAAAAAATAAAAAAAAATAAAAAAATAATAATAATAAATGATTATATCTTGTTATCTAATATATTTGCCCCTTCTTTTTTCTTTTTTTTTTTTTTTTTTTTTTTTTTTTCTATAATTTTTAGTATTCTGTTTTTATTTTTCATTGAATTTTTATGTCTATTGTATTCAGATGTCCAAATCAATATTTTTGTTAAATAAATCGGTATATTTAAAAGCTTTTCAACTTTGTATACATGGATGGAATTATTTTAATTAATAAAATATTTATTAAAATATTTTCTGTCTCAAATTAGTTATCTTGGTTGTGAATAAAATAGGCTATTAATAAAAGTAGATCAATATGGCAATGTTCTTAAAATACTCAATCTTTCTTTAGGACAAAATTTTCAAAGAGAATCTTGTTTAATTTTGTAAGTACTTAAAAAGAGTTGTATTGTAAAATGAAAGAGTTATATTTCCACTTTTGGACAATGAACACTTATTTTAAGATAATTTAAAGAAATGATGACATTTAATTTGGAATATGGAGTAACTATTAAGAAGAATGATGCTTTTTGACACCATATTTTATGTTACCACATTAGTAAGATATGACCCCTCCAAAAGAGAGTTGTTCGATGTTAGATTCTTTAACAGTATCCTAGGTTGTAGTGAAGGCTTGCTTTCTCTTGGAAGAGTGTTTGGTGAACTTAGGCTCCTTTGAGAATGACTTTTTTTGTTTGGTCGGTGGCCTAGGAAAGATCCTTACTATAGACAACCTCATGAAGTTGCATGCCATTGGACCATCTTCTTTTTTATTTATTTATTTTTTTTATGAATACTAATAAGTTTTATAGAAGAAAGAGGAAAATCCTCGAACACGAAAAATATACAAGAAAACAAGAGCCCCAAAGAACTAGCTGTTATACAAATAGGGCTGAGCATGGGGCGGGGATGGCAGTTTTTTGGCCCCGCACCCCGCCAAAAACCCCCTGCAACCGTGTAGGGCGGTTGGGGATGGGGCGGGGATCCTCGCGGGTATGGAGAAGAATGTAGAATAATGCAGCAGCTCTCTTTTTTTAAAACTAGCTCTTAGTTTTATACCCAGAAAAGCATGGTAATGGAAAATTTCTAAACATGGGAATGAGATTGAGATCGAGGTAGGGATTATTCAGCTTTGTTTTTATGGAATCCAATCTAATTCACCAACAAAAATAACTTCCACATCATAAATGGTGAACTTGTAGGCTTTATTCAGGTAATAATAGTCATTTCAAAAGTAGCCCTAGTATTTGTGAGACAAAAGTTGCAACTATAGAAGAGGCAGATCACAAACCTTGGAGGACTTCTTACTCTTGGTGGGCTTCGGTAACGCCTAGGGGAATACCTTCTGTAATTTGAATACCTAGGAAAGCAGGCAAACACGATCATTCATTTTTACATATTTTATAATTTGAAGGTCAAAGAATCCACAATTAGGTGCCACTTACCTGTCCCGGTCATTTCTACCACCATAACGATAAGACCTCACAGGAGATGCAGATGGGGTTCTGAATCGCCGTGCATAAGAGTACCGTTGACTAAAACCACGCCCCCTTCTGATTCGCTTGGTAGACCCATCTGGGGAAACACTTCTTAACAAACGCCTCCCTCGGTCAGGAGGTGACTTAGCTCACTTTAGCTCTTCGTGATTCTGTGAAGAAGGGCTACAGCACTAGGAAGAAGAAGAATTTGGAAGAAAAGAAAAAGAAAATATGAGGGGGGGCGGCGCTCTAGGTTAACAAATTAGGGTTTTTTTTTCTTTCTATTTTTTTCTATTTTTTTTTTTAATTTTTTAATTTAATTTAATTTTTAATTTACACGGGGCGGGGCGGGGCGGGGCAGGGTTCCGTGGGGAAAAAAAAAAAAAACCCGCGCCCCGCCCCGCACAGGTTGATTAAAATCCAACTCGTACCCGTAAAAAAAATGCTAAAACCTGTGTTTTTAGGGGTGGGGTGGGGCGGGTCCGCGGGTTTTTGCTCTACCATATATACAAAAGCGCTAAGAACTAGGTGTTGTTACACTTTAGAAAACAAATTAGATCTACCAAATTCCCTGAAGAGAAGGTAGGAACATGAGTAAGGGCCCAATCCAGGTGAGATCTCAGGAAGGAGGATTTATAAAGTAGCATATTGGACTCACTACCCTCAAAGATTCGACGGTTTTTTTCTCTTCAAATGCTCCACATTAAGAGGGCTGGAATAACTTTTCAAATAACTTCTCTAGGATGTCCATGCCTAAAGAATTTCCAACAATGGAGCAGTTGAGGCATGTTACCAGGTGCGACCCAAGAGACCCTAAAGCTGATAGGTACTAAGTGCCAGATATCCACAGAAAACTTACAATGGAGGAGAAGATGATTAATAGTTTCATCATCCTTCTTACAAAGGCAATATCGATTAATTAGCTGAAACCCCCGCCTTCTAAGATTGTCCACCGTGAGGATTCTACCCAGAACTGTAGCCCATAAGAAGAAAGCAATGCGTGGAGGGGCCTTCACCTTCCAAATGCTTTTCTAGGGGAATGAACTAGGCTCTTCACTGTTAGGAGAAGTTAAAATAGTGTAGTAGCTTTTTGCTGCAAAACTATGCCGGCTTGAAGGAGTCCACACCATGCTATCCGTAGCTCCCAAACGTGGGTTCATGGAGTATAAAAGAGTGAGAAAAGAATCTAGAGATTCAATTTCCCAATCATGAACATCTCGCATGAAATTAAAATTCCAAAGGGTGTGTGGACTAGAGCGGTCCATGTACTCTGAAACCAAAGTCTCCTTGTTACGAGCTAATGCAAAGAATTCAGGAAAAGAACACTTTAGAGCACTATCACCTCACCACTTATCATGCCAGAAACGGATGCGAAGGCCATCCCCAACTTTAAAGGAAATATAATTGGAAAAAGCTCTCCAATTTTTCCTAATATACCTTTAGAGACTAACCCCATAAGAACCTCGCACTTCCTCAGAGCACCACCCCCCTCTCTGGATTCCGTATTTCGAAGCAATCACATGCCTCCATAAATAATCTTGTTCATTCCCGAACCTCCAAAGCCATTTACCGAGTAGGGATTTGTTAAACAGAGTAAGGTTTTTGACGCCTAAGCCCACTCTCGCAATTGGGGAGCAAACAGTCTTTCAGTTTACCAAATGTAAATTGTGTTCCCCGCCTGGATTGTCCCACAGAAAATCTCTCTGAAAACGCTCAAGTCTTTTGGCTATGCTAGTTGGTAGGGGGAAGAGAGAAAGAAAATAAGTGGGAATACTTGAAAAAGCGTCCTCTTGATGAGAGTAAGGCGTCCTCCCTTGGACAAATAATTCTTCTTCCAACCCGCCAACCTTTTCTCCATTTTCTCAATTACCCTATCCCAAATGGCTTTAGATTTGAAGGGAGCACCAAGAGGAAGACCCAAGTAACGCAACGGAACAGAAGAGAAGAGATATTACAACCGAGGATGTTCGCCAGCCCCTCAATGTATGGGACCTCCCCCACTGCAACTAACTCGGATTTTGAAGGTTAACCTTTAAACTCAAGATGGCCTCAAAGCACTCCAAATTATGAATTTGATCCACGTCAGCATCACACATAATAAGAGTATCATCCGCGAACAACAGAAGTGAAATCTCCAAGGGGGAGTTGTTGCGATTGTCAACTCGGAAGCCAGAAAGAAAGCCCCCTTCCATTGCTCTAGAAAGCATCATACTGAAGGCATCCATGACTAAAACAAAGAGAAGCGGAAATAGAGGGTCCCCTTGGCGAAGACCCCAAGAGCTATAGAAGATGCCATGCGGGCTGCCGTTGATTAGGATCGAGAGGCGAGCTGTGGAAATACATGCCAAAATCCACTTCCTCCATTTAGGGCCAAAACCCGTATGTCTCAAAATATAGAAAAGGATGCCCCAATTAACATGATTAAAAGCTTTTTCCAGGTCAAGTTTGCATAAAACCCTAGGAATTCCTGATCTTAATCTGCTCTCTAGACATTCATTGGCTATTAGAATAGAGTCTAGAATCTGACGCCCCCCAATGAAAGCATTCTGGCTGTTGGAAATAAGGTTTCCCACTATAGGTTGCAATCTATTCGCTAGAACTTTTGCCAGGATCTTGTAAACACTCCCTATCAGGCTGATAGGCTGAAGTCCCTTGCCTCCAATTGAGGTGGTTTGTGCGTTATGGAATGTTTTTTTTCAGTTTCTTCGGGCTATCTTGAGTTATGCCTAGACAAGTTGTTGACTTGCTTGTAGGTGGACTGCTGGTAGCACTCGGAGTGTAGCGGTGTAGAAGATGGTGCCTTCTTACTTCTTATGGTGTCTTTGGAAGGAAATGCATAATAGGAGTTTTAAAGACCGCTAGAGCATGTTGGAGGAGCTTATATTTTTTTTTCTTCTATACTCTTTATCTTTGAACAACAGCATTTGTATCCCTTTTAGTGCTTAATTTTCGTGATTTTCTTGTTCTTTTTTCTCCTTCTAGCTATGTGTTTTCTCTTGCATGCTTTGTGTACTTGAGAGTGCCTTACGCTTTTAATTCATCTTGATTACTTATTAAAAAAAAAGAGCGAGATATGATGATCAGTAGCAGGCCCCCAGCTCCGCTGGTGGTTTTACGGCACTAGTCTCAGCAATTAGTATTCTTTTTATATTATGTGTAAATGTCCCTTGGGATAAATTACATAATCGCTATTACTAATCCTTTGCGTAGTTTGGCTTGATATTTTGGCATGTTCCATGTTTGTGGTTTTGCAGTAGAGGATTTACTCTTGCATGACCTCTATGTATTAGTTGCTTTTGCGGACCAAGAATCTGACTCCAAGAGATTAAAGCAGGTTGGGTTCCTGAAGAATTTTTGTTAAGGAATGTACTCCATTGTTTTATTGTTGAAAAGTTATCTAATACCACATAGTAGGTATTTTAACCTGTTCGATTCTGGACAATTAGGGTATTACCCAAGTCCTGTCTATAATTGATGGTCAGCATCAGCCATGGTTGAATGGTATGGAGCTGTTGGAAGATGCTCAACGGAATAAACATGTGTTATCCACTGGTTGTGAAGGGTAATTTGAGCACAAAGATTGCCCTATTTCTTTTGCTGTAAGGGAGTTATGATTCTATTAGGATACCTAATAAAATGTTTCGGGTTGCATGACTTAGGATCGATTTTTTACTTAAAGGTGGATTACGCGTGGGACAGTTAACTGAACTCGTTGGGCCATCATCTTCTGGTAAAACACAAGTAAGGAGCCCCTTCATTTGTGATAGCTGTTATTTTTCCTGATGAATACTACTTCTGGATCATGTCTCTGCAATTCTGTTTGGGGTTTTTGGACGTTGTTTTCTTGTGGTATGCTTAAGCGTTCTATATGATCAGCACATCTTGATGCGATCATATCACTTCTCCAAATGATACCATAAGCACTTAAACAATATATATATATAAATGCATTTATATTTATTCTACAGCTTATCCAAATTCTTGTTAATTTCTAGCTTTGCCTACTAGCCGCATCCAATGCTGCAAAGGAGCATATGGGCAGCGTTGTATACTTAGATACAGGCAACTCTTTTTCACCCCAACGCATTACACACTTTATTTGTCGACATTCTGACCCTGCCATTGACCAGGTTAACCATATTATCACTTTTATCAATTTACTTTTTTTTTTTTTTTTTTGGCTCGCTATGCAGTGTAAAACTCTTCTCTGTCTAATTTTCTCCCAATTGAAATTTTGTTGTAGGCTAAACCCAGAATTCTGCAGAAGGTAATGAACGACATATTATGCCACTCCGTGTTTGACATCTTTACAATGTTTCATGTGCTACATCAGCTAGAGTTCAATATCAGATCTCAGGTTTGCATTGGACATGAAGCACTTTGGCTGGTATATTTTGGTAGAATTTCAGTTTCTGGGGTATTGAAATGAATGACAACTGGTTCAGATGCAGAGAGGAGACACTCAGGTGCGGTTGCTTATTATTGATTCGATATCATCACTGATTACACCAATCCTTGGAGGCAGTGGTTCACGGGGTATACTTTCTTGTATGTAAAATCATACTGTCCTTGGTAGATTAGTAAATCGCTTAAACTCCTTAAACAAAAAATGCATCTCTCTCTCTCTCTCTCTCTCTCTCTTTCTGTGTGTTGTGATTTTGTCGTCACTTGTTATAACTTTCTTGAAGCATCCCTAAAATTCTCAACTCCTGCACCATTTAGAAATGACGTTCAGTTAATTTTCAAAATCATGCAACTTTGTTGATGTCCTGATTGAACAGGCTTAGTGATTCGGCCTATTTCTTTTTTGTAATTTTTTTGGCATGTAATTTTTTATATTTTTTTGGTAAGTATTCTTTTTTCTAATGTGTGTGTCTATATAGATATATATATATCTTGATGATTTATTGGAGAAGGATGTGAACTTTCAATTGCCTGAACCAAATCAAAGTCCTTTCCTCTTCTCTATGTAAGGGGGAATGTAAAGAGACCATCACTATCGTGAACTAGCAATTTGAAAGGGCTAGCCTATTATGTTACATTCATGAGAACGTGGCATTTTTCCCTTCCCCTCTCCTTGGGGCCAAAAACTTATAAAAAAGAAAGAAAGTGGTATTCTGTTTGCCATAGATTCTGTATTTTATAGTAAACTCAACCTCAACATATCAAATGTTCTGCTGCCGATATATAAGTTATTAGACTTGACATATATCTAAGTATAACTCTGCTTTCAAAAAAAAAGTATAACTCTGAAACAGAGACCATATTTATTATGCAATTTGCTTAAGCCTAATGAGTGGATTTTATTTTATTTTTTGCTAATCAGGAACCTGATTCTCTGGGTAAAAGGAATGCTCTTTTTTTTTTTTTCTTTTTTTTGTTTTGTTTTGTTTTGTTTTGTTTTGTTTTGTTTTAACATTTTTTTTTGTAACATCTTTCATTACTTCTATTAGGAGGACATATATTTCTTCTCTTCTATTATTTATTTATTGATTTTTTATTTTTTATGTACTAATGTCCATTTCCCATAGAAAGAAGGTTTCCTTAAGGTATTTATATTATATGCTTCCTTTCATTTTAGGATATTGGTTTGTCTTGGATCTGTCGTGTTCAACTGACATCGGTTTAGCAACTGATGGGATCATGCTTGGTCGGTAAATACAGGACGCGCTTTGATGATTTCTGCTGGATTTCTGCTGAAGAAATTAGCTAATGAGCATAACCTTTCAGTACTGGTATGCTTTGCAATGGAATCCAGATTTTATTTTCTTAGTAACTGGAAATCCTAGCTTCTAGATTTGTTTGTCTATGATGCAATTTAAACCTGATTCCCCCCCCCCCCCCCACAGCTAAAGTATTTGTTTGTAATAGGATTGATGTGGTAGAATTGAAACGATTAAAATTAAGAACAAGACTCAAAATAAAGAGAAAAAAGAACTCAAAAGTGTTATCCCAAATGATCCCTTTTGTCATTTACAAACCCCCTACATATAGTTCACTAGAGCCTACAGATTGTAATCAAACATTACATCAAAGATTATAATAAAGGTTTATAATTCAAAATTAGAATCAAAGATTATAAATCAGTGATTGTTGACTTATTCTTCATTAATCTATATAAATAAGGAAAAATTGCGATTAATTGCGTTTGGAATTTTGACGGTCCAAGCAGTAGGAATCCTTCAGCAAAGGGCCCTACATCAAGGTATCAACTATGTAGCTAAAGCCAAAAATCAGTGCCCTTGATTAACGGCCTTAGCAACATTGAATGAAAGAATTAGAAAAAAAGAAAAGAAGATAGTGTATGAGTAATATTTTGATTGCAGTTACATAATTTCTCACTGCCATTTATTCAAGCAGTTGTACTCTCTGTTTATCATAATCTTCCTAGATGACCTTGTTATAGTGTCACAATTGTTAATGTACTGCAAAAGTGATCATCACTTCACCCAGCTTGTCAATATAATCGTTTTACTGAACTGGCATCTTCTAAAATTAGCTTTCAACTGTATGAAATATATTGTTATAAAACTATTGATTTACTTGAATAGGTAGCTCTATTTCCACCCTGGTATCCTTTACATTCTGTCAATTCACATAAGTCCAATTGTTATGGTATCAACTGGTTTCGGCCGAAATGGAGAGTTAATATATGCTTCTGGAAACAACAAAGTAAATTTAATTTTGGATGCATTCAATTAGTGATTTAGCTGGGTCTCATTGCTTGTGCCTTGGAACAATACTGCACTTGGAAAATATTTTTGAAGGTGACCAATCACACAGTGGGTGGGGAGGGAGGTATCTCTAAACCAGCTCTAGGAGAGAGTTGGAAGAGCATCCCACACGTCAGGCTTCTCCTTTCCCGTGATCGTGGAGGCAGCATGTACAGTGTTTCGGTACTTAAACACCCATCCATGGTACAATCCTTTGCTGCATCTTTGTTCACATTATGTGCATAGGCTTACCACTCTCTCTTTGCACAGCTGAAACATGCTCCTGTTAATGAAAGCGTCCTCTAATCAATATCCTATAATAAACATTGCCCACAAAATATCTTCAAAGCCTTCCTGTTGGCATTGTTTTCATTTCTAATGTTTTTTTTTTTTTTTTTTCAGGCTCCTGGTAAGGCTTCAAGGTTTATGATTGATGACTGAGGACATGGACTATACTTGTGAGTCATACAAGGAAAGTACTATAACTACAACTCTTTTCAAAATGAAGCTGTTAGGTAACATCATCAAGAATATTGGCAATTTTATGGAGATTTCTGTTTTCTTATAAAGTAGTTCATTTTTGTTTTAGAGCGCGGGGTCTGTATTAGTTAGAAACGAATCTTTGACTAAATATAATTGAAGTGATATTTAATTTATATTTTTTTCTTGGGCTTGATTTTCATGATGCTCGAGAGTTTTCCAATTATTTGCAGTGGTGGTTGATTCTCCTTATACTTAATAATATTCATGGTGGAAACTTTCCAAATTATGTGGACATACAGGTTCTCTTGTTAATTTGAATTTTATAAAATATGCTATATATTGCACCACTATGCTGATGTAGCATTGTTAATCAACCTTTAGATCAGCCATTTTTTAAAAAAAAAAAATAAAAAAAAAATTCAATAGTAAATTAACAATGCCACGTAAGCATAGTAAAATAGTAAAATAGTGTTGTGGTATATAACATTACTTTTTTTTTATCTCTTTCTTTTTTTTTTCTTTAAAAAAAAAAAAAAATTTATGGACAAATTATTTTTATACCAACCAACCAAAGAAACTACACAGCAGCCAAGCTGGAACACAACCATCAGGCTACGTAGGCAAAAATCCATACCAAATCTCTCAAAATAGCAAAGAGGAGCTACACAACTACTTCTGGCTAAACAAAACCAAAGCAACTAACCAAACACAAAACAGCATGTACAACCAAATGGCTCCAGTCTCCACATTCCAGCAGCACACCTGGACCCGCAGAAACCCAAAGCATATCACAAAAACCAACTCCAAAAAGAAGCAGAAGCAGCAAATCAAAGCTCTTCCAAGCTCAAACAGCAACAACCAAAACACAGAACTCCACAAAACCTGAAAGCACCACAGCATTTGCACATAACCATAATCACATAATAGTCAACACAAAATATTGTGATAAATACCCCAATTTAGAACACAAAACAATAGTCACTACTAGCTGGAAATAGCCCTTTACAATCCGGTTCCTAACTTCCCTACAAACTTTCTGTACAAGCTTCTCCTCCGAGAGCTTAAAATTTCCAAATTTAAAATCATTCCTAAACATCCAGAAATATACAACCGACCCCAAAGTTAGTCTACAAATCGTGGCTTGGAGAGATTTCCCTTTCCAATCCCTTAATGCTCTATCCACATCTGCATATATCCCACTCCATAGGCATACCCGACTGTAAACACAATTGCATAATTGTCTTCCACAAACGGCTACTTAGTCCACACTCAAAAAAATAAGTGCTCCCTAGTTTCAATATAATGTCTACAGAATAGGCAAGACATCACCACTAGTCCCCCAATTCAGCAACCTATTACCAGTAGAGAGGCAGTCTTTCATAGTAAACCATAAAAAGAAAGCATGCTTTGGAATTGTAATACCTTGAACGTTAATTAGGGTTAAGCACGCTCTAAATATAACTTAAGGATGCTAGGATTGGTTCTCAATTTGTAAAGTGCAAGATTTTGGACTTTTAAGAGTTTCTGTGTAGGCCGAACGTTCGAGTGGGACATCGAACGTTCGATGACGAAAGTTCAAGTTGGGTCTCGAACAATCGAGTGGGATGCCGAACATTCAAAGTTAGATAGTTAAACTTTCAATAGTACAACCTGAACATTCGATTATTGATAGTACTGAAAAATAACACCTCAACCATATCTTGTGCGATTCTAAAACTATAAATATTGCCACCCTCGCCCTTTCACCCTATTTTTGCCCCTTCAATCAATTTATTCCTAGAGAGAGAGAGTGAGAGTGATTTGGAGAAAGAATGAGCTCTCTTGGTCCCTTGTTCTTCAAATGAGGTAACTTTCCTAACCTAGCTTGTTTTTATTAGTGTTAATAGGTTGTTATCTTATTGCTTATCTACTATTTAGTTAGTGTTCGTATCCTAGCTTTTGGACATCTAGTTAGTTTTTAGTTTTAATACAAGATTAACGATGGATTAGTAGCTTAATGATTTTGGACGTACCATGTTCTCTATGGAGTGTTACTGTGATTTAAGACCATGTTAGAGATCATATAAGGACCTTAGGCCGTGTCAAAATGAGGTTTGGAAGGGACTTTTGGTTCATAATGGGTTTTTGCCCAGAACCGAACGTTTGACCCCTTCTAGCCAAACTTTTGATATTGAGGCAAAACGTTCGACCCTACTGGCCAGACGTTTGATGGTCAGGAAGTAAGCTTATTTTGAATAGTTTAGGACTTGTGGCCTTTTTAGCTCGAGGTTAGAGACTAATGTTAGGTTTTTTCACAGATTTGGAGATTGAAGAGTGTCTAAAAGATTACATAGTGGAAACCTATGACTCATGTGAGTAAAACTCATATGGATACTTGTTATTATTTTTCCGCATAGCATGATTATTTTATGTATCAAACCTATATATTTACAACTTACATGAAATGCATCTTAGATTAATTGAACCCTATTTTGTGAAAATTATTGATGAATAATAAGATGACGAAAATGATGAGTTTGTAAATGCATGCATGTATGTAAAAAAGACGGTGACTAATGAATTGCATCATATGACATGGTATATCGGTACATGCTGGATAACCATGAGCTTACTATTATACATGTTAAGTCTATGGTCAAAGATATTTATTTTAATGTTTGGCTTGGAATTTAATGGTTATTTGTGATAGACATGCCATGTATGAATGTCATTAGCGGTGTGGGCCACACGAAGTCGGACTCGGTTAGGGTGCTAGTAACAAACGGTGTGCGGCAACATCCGGAGCACTAGTGTTGTACTATAAGTCCCTCGGGATGGTGCCAACCCTACCAAGAAGGGGTTAGTATCATGATATATTTACCTAATGTATCATGTACCATATCTATAATGCATTAGCATGACATTTTTTTATTCGACGGAAGACTTCATTTATATTACTGCTTGTGATTTAATAACTTTTGCTAAATAACCAAGTTCACTATCTGATAACCTGTATACCATGTGTATTTTTATTACTCACTAAGTCGTGGACTTATGCTTATATCTTTTCCACTTATGAAATATGTGTTGTTTTTAGAGTTGGACTACCTTTAAATGTCGGATTTGAGATGGACCTCGAGACTGATGCAGCCGTTTGGCGTAGTAATATCGATTCGCCTAATGCTTGAGGATTGATTGCAGGATTTGAAGGCCGCTCATGGTAATTAGTACTTTTGGGTGATGTTGTAGACTTAGCATTTAAGGCATGATTGTATATTAAGGTTTAGTTTGATCTTTTACAACGATGATATTTATAGTACGATTTCAGTTAATGTAACGATTCTTAGTAAATGCTCTGGCTGTAATGATTAATATTGATAGAAATATCTTGTGTTTTCGCTGGTAGTATTATCTTTTTGAGGAGTAGAGATCCTTGAGTTTTATTCCTTATAGAATGGGACTGGGAGACAAACTGTGAAGTTAATTACCAGTTAATTAATTTTTCAAGGTGTTACAAGAATGACCAATGATGACGAGATAAGCTTAAACCAATCTACCTTAGGATGTTTAATATGAATGGCTTCCCAAGTCTCCCTACAATTATAGATCTTAGAATTTGATGGCTTCCACAAAGGAGTGTCTAAAGCACCATAATTTACAATAGAAGGACTACATTCTCAGACCTAACAGGTAGCCAATGCCACTCCATCTCATGGATAACACTTGATAGTCTAGTATCAATTTTGCTTCTATCTTCAAAAACAACTCTAGGGCCATACTTATCAACCAAAATGCCATTTAGATGCCAAGCCTCAACCCACGAGTATATATCTTTCCCATCCCCCTCCTGGAAAGTCAAGAACTTTTTTTGCAACATCTCTAAGGTTTAGAATTTTACGCCAACTCCAAGAAGCAAGAGAAGGGATTTTGAGAAGCCAAAAACACATTCCCTTAATTAGATTTAACTTCACACAAGCTAACCATAAGGAATCCGAATTAGCGAATAGATTCCAAATGTGCTTTAAAATGGAAGTAACATGCCAGCATACTAACCTCTTTAAACCCAAAACCCCTCCCTCTTAGGTACATAAACAGATTATCAAGATACTTTAGCCTTAGCTGAGCTAGAGTCATTCTCATTCCACAAAAGCCAATTAAACTGTTGCTCTATTAGTCTAATCACCTTCTTAGGGAGAATGAAGATGTTAAACCAATAGATTTGAATGCTAAAGAGAACGGAAGAAATTAATTGTAACCTACTTGCAAGAGAAAAATGTCTAGAAAGCCATGAGTTGATTCTACCAGAAATCTTCTCCATCAGTGTAGCATAATTAGAGAGTGAAAGTTTCTTTGTAGTAAGAGGCACACCCAAGTAATGGATAGGTAGCACACCTTTAAGCATCTTCAGCTCGTCCAGAATCAACTTCTTCTATTGAGGAGACTGCCCAGAACAAAAAGACATAGCTTTTGGAGGGATTGACTCTTAAACGAGAGAAGGCATTAAACTCTTCCAGAATAGAATGAAAATCAACCTTAGAAAAGATTAGAACATCAACAACAAAGTATAAATGGGACAACCCAATAGCATCATACTTTGGATGAAACTGGAACTCAAGCTCAATAGATGCTTCAACCAACAGACAAGAGAAGACTTCCATTACAAGAGCAAAAATATAAAGGAAAATAGGATCCCCTTGCCTCAACCCCTTTTGGCCCCCAAAAATACCCTACAAGTATGGGTGTAAACGAGTTGAGATATCCACGAGCTTATTCTGGATTGGCTCAATTAAAATCGACTCGTGCTCGAATCGATTATTAAATGAGCCGTTTGTGAACATGTAACTAGGCTCGATTATTAAACGATATAAACTCGCATAAACTCGACTCGAATCGGTTAATGTTTGTGGACCCGCTCATATAAGGATTTACTCGTGTGTATGTGTGCGTGTCTATATATAATATATAAAAGCATAAATTAAGTAACAAACAACAATGGTCAGTATATATTAAGCAGCAATACATAATTGGTTATATATGTATATGTATATTAAATAGTAAAAGTGAATAAAAGCAATACTTAATCTGTTAATCATATGATGTAATGATAATTAAGATACTTAATATGTCAGTCATATTAATTCATGTAATATAATATGACTATATAATCTTATAATAATATAACATTGTGCTATATGGCATATAATTACTATATTAAATGAATATGCTTATATGTTCTAAGTATTATCATTAGATACTTAGGAATTATTAGATCACGTGATTCAAGATTTAAGATCATACAAATTGTTAGATCATATGATCATATAATAATACTTAGATCGTATAATCATATGATATACATGTATTATCAGTAAATATTAGGAATTCAGATAATTGTGACTCATAATGATCTTACTTATCATAGATAATCTCATAAGTTATATGATATGATTCAAAATTTAATTTAATTTTTTTTTACACACACATACATGCACACACAAATTAAGCACAAGTATTAATTATAGCCACATAATGTCATATAAGTAGAAAAATTCATACTAATACAATGATTAAGTATCTAGATACTTATATATAATGGTTAAGTATGATTTAAGATTATAAGTATCTAACAATTATTAATCATACTTAGATACAATAATTAAGTAGATAAATTACATATATAAGTATAACTCTATTTTGTGAAAATGTGTGATTAATGGTAATATAATGAAATGATTAGATTATGAAAGCATGCAAATAAAATTCGGTGAAGACTAAATTGCATCGTATGACATGGTATACCATTTCTTGCGAAAAACGACCATGGGCTTACTATTATATGGGTAGTTCTTTATGGTCAAATGTTTATAATGCATTATGATGAGCCTTGGATCCATTGGTTGTTTTGTGACTGGCGCACCATGCTTGAATGGGGGTCACAGTTACGGCTTTGCTAGTAGTATGGGTGTGACATCCCACATCGTTTGGGAATGAGGATGTACTTATATGTATAAACGCACCCTTCTTAACACAACGCGTTTTAAAGCCGTGATGTCCATGAACTTATCAAAACTCCATAGTTAAGCGTGCTTCTGCGAGAGTAGTACCAGGATTGGTGATGTCCTGTGAAGTTTGGTTTGGGGGAGCCAAAAGCGGATAATATTGTGTCATAGGGGGTGGGTCGTTACAATGGGCCACCCGATGTCAAACTCAGTTGGATTGGTAGTATATGACGGTATGCGTACATATATGAGGTACCGGTATTGTATTACAAGTCCGTTGGTTTAATGCCAAGCCTGATAAGAATGGGTTAATATCCTGGGTAGACCATCCAGAATTGAACTATGACATGACTCTTGTTATAGGCATATATTATATCTATATTGCATACATCATCATCTTGTATAATGAAATGATACTCTAATGTTTGTGATTACAATCTAAGCTAAGCTCACCTTATGATAACATGTGCATCATGCATATTATTGCTAGAATTGGTGTCCAAAACTCCAATTGCATTAATTTGTTTTTTTATAAATTGTATAATATTAAACATTATATATATATATAGCTTTACATGTACTTATATGTTTAATATTTCATATGATATACATGTAAGGTCCCTAAGTTATATTGTATTTGACTAAGGTGTGAGTAATGAGATTATCACACAAAAGATCATAGTCATAGGTCTTTTTAATTTATAAAAGATTGTTCGTAGTCGTAAATGGTACTGAAAAATCTATCTAAACTATAACATGTCAACCTTAACGAATTACTTTGATTAGGAGAAGTAGGTTGGGCTTCGGGTTGATATGTTGGTGTAAGTGTAAGGTAGTGCCATGCACTGAACGGACTACGTGAGCTATCATTCTTTCAACATTGTGATTAAGAATGATGTACGTGCAAGACGATTTCTAACAGTTACACTAAATCTTGAAAAGATTGCGAAATCAGATGTGAAGTGTAGGTCACTTTGATGTACAAGAATGTGATCAAATCACTGGTCAACACTTCTGTGCGTTGGGTAATCACATGTAGCATTGTGAGAATACATTCTTCAAGAAGGAATACAAATCCTTTGTCATGGAACAAAACGATAAGGAATATTCCCCTTGATGCAGATTTAATGTGGTTAATTATCTTAAAACTCGGGCCTGAGTGTTTCAGTGGTATTTACTAAAAATTTATTTGTGTAAGGTGAGATGAAAAACTCACAAGGTAGAAAAATGATATATCATGTAATTAAATCAGGAGTATCAATGAAAAGAGGTAGTGAACTAAGTAACAGTGTATTGATTTTGGTTCGACTACGAAATGATTTCATGGAGGGGTAATATGTAATAAATAAATATGTCGCGGAAATTGATTCATTAATTTGAAAATACATATTAGAGTGCATTCACATTTGTTTAGTGAAATCAATTGTGATTAAATAGGGTTGTGTGAAATTCTCACAGGTCTATTTAAAGCTAATTGTATTTTTTCCTTTAGGTCCCTCTTTGATCTGATGAAAATTGATCAGATACTATAAGCCTCGTTTATTTATTTATTTATGTTGGATTGTTTTATTTAATAAAACATGGGTTAGAGAAATATGATTTCTAAGTGGCTCATTATTTAGATATGATTGGACTAAAGAATTAATTTCTATGGGCTTAAACAATTAAAGAGTTATAAGCTTTTGGAATAAATTTCCAAGGCTTAAGTAGAGATAAATGAGCATTGAACTTATGAATAAAACCCAAGCTCATATTGAAAAATATGTAGCAATGAACTAGGGTTAAAAACCTAGCCCTAGATGCATGGGGAGATATTATCTCCCCATTAACCGGATGATACATGGCCAAAGGGAGATAAAATCTCCCTCCCCTTCGCCGTGCATCCTAGTAGCTAGGAGGATGAGTTCTACTCCTCCTATGACTCATATGCTATCTTAGCTACATCTAAAGTTTATCTCATAACCCTATCAGAAGAAGTAAATCCAAGTCTGTAAATAGAAGGCTATAGTGAAGTATTATGTACGACCAATTTACTACTTCAAGTTGTGAGTCCACACTCACGCTCATATTCAGTCATCGTAGAGAAGATCTAGAGGTTGAGTCAAGAACACGAAGAACACGTTCTTCATCATTCAACATGCAAGCTTCAAAGTCAACTAGCCTTAGTAGCCTAGGAAATGCTGATTTTGATTGTAATTACTCTAAACATGTTGGTTTAAATTATCTAACCTTATTTATCTTGAAGAAAAATTTTCTGGGATCGGTATTCCGCTGCGTCTAATTTGATTAACGCATGATCCCCAACAATTTTTACTCACTTAGTTGTGGACTTATGCTTGTATCTTTCCACCTATGCAATATGTATTGTTTTCTAGATAGTTTTTTGTGATGGAGATTTTGAAGCAACGTATGGTCCTACTGGAGGGAGTGCCAATGATCCCATTTGGCTGGGATAGATGTGAAAAGGACCTAGTGAATCCCGTCGGGATATGATAGATATTATCTTTATGTTTTGATGTTGGTGACTCTTAGATCTTTTGGCTTTGGATCATTATCTATTTTGAAGATTGGTCTTTTGACCGTACTTTGAGAGCTTCAGCTATCTATGTTATGATGTTTAATTTTACTCTATCTATTCTTATTATGATTGTGGATTTTAGAATGCTATCTTTATCTTTTAAGTGAAAGTCTCTACAGACTCTCTTCGGAGAAGATGAGATCCATGTGGTCTTGTTCTTCTTAGAATAAGATTGGGAGGTGAACCATGAAGTTAACTACTAGTTAGTTGATTTCATCGGGGGGCATTACAGCACGCCGGGAAACAAATGTCCAAAAAAAAAAAAAAAACAATTTTCAGTCCTTTGTCCCTTAATTCTCACACAGAATTTATGAGCAATTAAGATGGTAGTTCAGAAAATCAAAGCATGCATTTAATGCAGCGATTCTCCTCTCAACTACTCGTTCCATCTTGTTTGAAGTCGGCCTTGATTTCCATTCCCTCATTTGATTGAATGGCTTCTAGGTTAACTAGATCACAGTGATCACTACATCATGCGTTAGCTATTCCATCTCACCGCTGGCCTCCAAATCCCAAATTTTCTGGTAGTCTTCTGCTCTTCTCACATGCACCATGGCAGAAGCAAAGATTACCTTTGATATAACTAATATGCTACTTGAGTACTATAATTTGCGTCTCTTGATTCTGTTGTTTTTGTTCCTTCCCTTTCCGAATGGTTGAAGATAGAGATGACATTCTACTTTCTGAAGAACATTTTAGAGAGTAAAAAGAGAGCCGTACCCTGGGCTTTACAATGGTTATTTTTCAGTAAAAAGTATAATACGAATATCTTTTGTTATTTTTCTATCTGAGCTTTACAATGGTTACAGTTGTTATATTAACCTCAATATAGTCTAAGAATTTCATTTATAAATCTTGTATAAAATTGGATGGCATAACAATGTTTTGAAAGTATTTTCCTTTTACAAACAAAACTAAGCATATATGTATATTAACAATCAATTTAAATACATATACTTACCAACACTTGACTTACATATATATATATTTATATATCTATACATATACATATTTTACAGGAAACCATTAATATTAATATCTCTTGGAAAATCAATTTAAAAGTTCAACATATATCATATATTTGTATACTTGCAAACAAATCAAAGTATATATATTTTTGAGTCTCTTTTTACACATATATAGATATATTTTGTTACATATGCAAAGAAGTACAGCCAGGTCACTCTCTTATAATTCATGCAGAAAATCTTGAAGAACATATGCAGAAACTCTTGACATCAAGAGCTATACACTCTCTCGGGTCCTCCTTCAAACAAACATACATATATGTTTTTACCTTCTTTTAATATATATGTAGGACACTTGTTAAAATACATGCATATTTCTTTTTTAAAAGACATGAAGACAGCAAAACAACATTTACACACATCCATGACAGCACCTAATGGCAACTCATGCTTTATTTCTCCATGTATCTTTACTTTAATTAATTCTTGATTTCTTTATCTCATATATATATATATATATATCACATGCAAACTACCCTTTTAGAAACATGCAAGTCATTTACACTCACGGCAGTCACCATATTTTCAGTAAAATTTCTTCTTGACAGCAAGATATTTTCATGACAACAAATATTTCAAGACAAAAACATTTTATTTTCACTTTGATCTCTTCCTAGCCGATTTTATCCTTCAATATATATATGTATTCTCAAGTCATTATATCCTCACTATTTTTCTATTGATGATCAGATTCTGGCCTCAAAGGAGGACTTCTCTGCTTTCAACAAGAAGAGAAGAAGAGAAGGTCACTTTATATATAAATATATACGTTCAACAATTATATATCAAAGAAGAGGGGAAGTGTAGAATCATGAATCAAGGGTGAATAGATACTGATTTCTAGGAATTAATGGAAGGGATTACTCACCAACTTTTGGACAAAACAAGCCAAAGAAGAGAGGAAGAGTTGCTGTCCAAGATAAACTATTTGGAAGTGAGTTGTGTTTGTTAGTTTTTAGATCGAAAACAGGGAAATTTTCTGATTTCTGTTTCTGCTGTATTGTTGGGAAATGAGTGATGATTCAAGATCCCATATCTGATTTTACAAGTGCTGAAAAATGTAGGAAGAACACAGGAATTACAGCAACAAAGTTCCTTCAATCTACCCGAATGAACAAAGGAATTTTTTGCTAGAATTTGATTTTCTTTGCTGCAATTTTGGTCGATCAATAAGCTCTTTATATAGAACACTTGAATGGTTAAGATTAAGCCAACTAAAACTTTATCTAATGGCTGGATTAACTATAGGTGGAAGATTCGGATGAAAACTCAAGATTTGACTTCAAGGATTTTTATCTATAACAAACCAAATTCATTCCTCATCAACTAATGTTTAATTTGAACTAATGTGATGTAACTAAGCCTATTACTGAGTTATGATCTTCTGAAACACACATAAAAGCTGGGTTAGTAGATTTTTAAGAATTTAAAACCACCTAGTTTCTCTAACATGGAGCACTCATTTCACACCTTAGTTTTTCAGGTCGGTACCAATGAACTAGTTTTGGTTCTAATTTTGGTTTGAACCTCTACCTAATACACCTATAATCTTTATACACATAGGTTGTACACCTATAATAAAAATACACATAGGTTAATAATCTTTAAATGCTAAAACACCTATAATTGCGTAAATGTAGGGATGAAAATGACTACATTAGATTCATGACACAATGAATGAAAGCTAAATTTGATAAATATTGGGGTGAATGCAATTTGTTGATGGTAATTGCTGCAATCTTGGACCCAAGGTTTAAAATATTGTTGATATGATTCTGCTTTCTTATAATCTATGAGGAAGCTGAAGTCACTAAGAATATTGAACTTGTCGAAAGAACTTTGAATGAGATATATGATGTGTATTTTAATAAACATAATTCAAATCTTGTGGAACATAATTTTCTAAGCAATGCTCATGGTCAATAATGCTCTTCACATAGTAATTCAATCAGTGAAATTGGTGAAAGTGTTCAGGGTGGTATGGAAATGTACAAGTCATTCCTCAGTAGTGCTGATACAGTAAATAACCTACTAAATCATATTTTGAAATATATTTAGAGGAGAGTATATTCATACCTGAAAAGAGTTTGTAATTTGGTGTTTTAAAATGACGGAAAGCTAATACCCTGAAGTATCGTATTTTGTCTAAAGTGGCCAAAGATATATTGTCAACATCGATTACCAATGTAACTTCGGAGTCTATATTTAGTGCCGATGGAACGGTTATTGATCCCCATATAGCTTCATGACTCAGGTGGAAGGGATTCGTTTGAATTCTATATTTATATCGTTTTTTAACCTTTCATGAGTTCACTTAGCATAACAAAATTTTGAACTCCTTAAAAAAAAAAAAAAAAAAAAAAAAGGGCATTCAATTTGGGTTAATTAGGTGCTCATGACTTGACCTATTTATGTAATCTAGAATTAGCAAATTACCATTTAAAAATAATTACAATAAAAAGCTTACAAAAAGGTAGCCAAATTGTATAATTTAAAATGGACCTAAGGCCCACCGATTCATGGGACCATAGTTGGGCCATTGATCCGGCGCTCACACACTCTAACCAGGCCTCGGCTTTGAAGTTTTAACAATCCTCTGGCAAACGAATTCTCTTCTCCGCTGCACAACAACACCATCACCAGCCACCATGGTTAGCGTTCTAACTCAGGTGCTCATCCAATCTCTAACAAGTCCCTAATTTTTTTTTTAATTTTTTTTTTTTTGGATTTAGAACTGTAGTTTTTGTTTAAACCTTTTGTACGCAGGAGCGTCTACTTGGTTTTGCGCTGGGAAGCATATTCACGGGGATTGTTGTATTTGAGCAACGCAGAAGCATCTATAAATCCATTTCTGATACCCAATCTCAATCCACTACGCGCTCTCTGGTAATGCTGGCTCCCATTCTCTTTCGCATTGTCATCATATACAATTTCGGTATCTGAAACCCTAGAATTTCATTTCCTATATATATATATATATATATATATATATATATATTTATGGTTATTCTTTGTCAGTACCTTTTAAGACCTTAGGCATCTAAGAATTTCAAGAATGGTCACTTTTTTTTTTTTTTTTTTTTTTTTTTTTTTTTTTTTTTTTTTATAGGAGTTTTCAGAAAGAGAAATTATTTCAAAATAAAATATAAGAATTTGTTAGGTGTATTCAAAACTTTAGTTTTTAGTTTGATTAGAAAGGAAAGGTTATTGGCAACGATGTTTTGGTTATTTCCATAGTCTGTTGATATTAGCTCCTCTAATGGCTGTGGAAACGACCAAATTATCTTTGGTAATATGATTGTCCTAATAAGCGAACTAAGAAATTCTGTGGACTTATCTTCACTGGGTTGCTCTGTAGATTTAAAATTGCCACTTTGACTATGGCTGTGGTGGTAAAGGATTGAGGTGGGGCTGGGTAGGTCTTGAGTTTGAATTTACATGGACACACAAGCACCCCCATTATTCTCAATGTCATATCTAATTATTATTTCATAATTTTAGTGCATAGAAAAAAGTGCAGAGTGGAAAAAGATAAAAAAAGAAAAGAAAAAGGGAGTTGAGCTTCTGGAAACAAGGAGTTCAATCTTTCGTGATGTTTTAGAAA
Source organism: Alnus glutinosa (assembly GCF_958979055.1). Taxonomy (NCBI): domain Eukaryota; kingdom Viridiplantae; phylum Streptophyta; class Magnoliopsida; order Fagales; family Betulaceae; genus Alnus; species Alnus glutinosa. The sequence goes on along the minus strand of NC_084894.1, from coordinate 17,889,225 downwards.
GAATATTCGTGTGTGTTTATTGAGCTTTCTGCACTTCAGTGCTATACGCTTTGCTTCCCATTATAGAAGAGAGCCCAGTTTTCGGTGGTCTTTACCTGTTTCTTGGCAACTCTGAGCTTTTTACTGTTAAAAGATTTATGCACCCGCTTGTTATGTCTTTCGAAATTGCTGCTCGGTTGGGGGTCTACCTCGAATTCGATAGTTTATTGCTGACAAGATTCCCTGAGCTATATGCGATTTCCAGTAGTTGGTTCTAGGTTGGGGCGCAAATGGTAGCATAGTTGCTTGGAAGTAGACAATAGAGGGCTTGTACCAGCCAAAAATCATCTATGTATTATTGTAAACATCTGCTGACGTACCTCATAGTTAGGCTGTACCTTTCTGGCCTAACTGGCTAGCTATCCCAGTTCGTGGCAGGGAACAAGACTGCAAGAGAGCGTGCCTTTGTTTGCTTCTCCACCAAGCATGGGGCCGATCACTACATAAGCTGCCATCATTTCGGGATTACTTTTAACATAGGAGGCGTCATTGATTATGTGTAGCAACTGGGAACATAACATTTTTGGAATGTATATAGATGTGGCTGTTATAGACTGTTATTACTGGAAGTGCGAAAATGTTTTTTTTTTTTTGAATACTGGAAGTGTGAAAATATTATACCTGTAAAACCATATATCTTTTAGTAAAAACAACACCAAAGGTATCTATATACTAATAATTTTTAGTCAACTATTACTGATGCATAATTTTCTAATTTGTTAGAGTTTCTGGATTTGTGTTCTTCTTCTTCCTCCTAGTTTGATGTCTCTCTTTTATACTCTTTGTGCACTTGGGTTGTGTCCTTGTGACCCTTCTAATAAGATTGAATTACTTATATATATATAAAAAAAAAAGTCTTAGTAATGATTAGTTTATTATTTTAAGGACATAAATTTCATACTAACTGGTTTGTAAGAAATTTCATACAACCTACATATAAGAGTGACATGTGTCCTTTGACATGTGAGAAACACATGTTTTAATAGCATGTGTTTCTCACATAATTTTTTAATAGCAATAATAAAAAAAATGTGATTCTCACATGTCGAGGGACACGTCACTCTTATACGTGGGTTGTAGGATATTTCATACAAACTGATTTGTAGGGAATTTCTGTCCTTTTAAGAATGAATATACTTCTTGACAAGATATAATGGGTTTCCAAGTTCCAACCATTTAACATCGTCATTGTCAATGAATTTTAACAATGAATGTACTTCTTGACAAGATATAATGGGTTTCCAACCATTTTAACATCGTCATTGTCAATGAGTTTACAACTATTTGGTGATTAGGGTGTGAAGTGGCAGATCTTATGCTTTAGTCTTTCCCTTTTTGTGAAATCCTTATCATGTAGTAATCTAATCATATACCACCAAACCTGTGAAGATGTTTGTAAGGAAACGAAAGATTTGACTTTAGTTCATCCAATTGTTATCAGCCATACCATATGAAAGATGGGATGTACAAACCTCATTGTGCAAGAGGTGGTTTACTTGGGTCTATCACCTGTCATACACATGAAATAGCTTCACACTAATTTTTTTTTGGCCCTTCACTTTAATTTTTCATCTCTCTTTTTTTTTTTTTTTTGCAATTATATATATATACCCAAAGAGATATAAAAGATCTCCTCAATGTATTTTAAGAGCAGATTCTAAATTATAAAAGCCCTTGACTATTCAAAGGGATTGCTCTTTTTTGTAAGGACAATGTTAGCGCTTGGGGTACTAGTCATGCAAAAAAAAAGAGAGATGAGAGATATCCATTCTTAGGTGGGGATATTTGTGTTGTAGGTATCCCTTGTAATGTGGTTTTGCCACCCAAATTAACGTGAAAATTTAGATAGGATAGTAATAATTAGTAATGTACTGTTCTTTTTCCTATAGATTGACTTATACTTTGAACTATCACTCATAATTATGTAGGCTAACAGCGGATGCAAAATGCTGTTTTTCTTTCTATCCCACTCGCTAGGGGCAGCTGGGGAGAGGGGGAAGAGGTGATGAGAGAGGCGTGCGCCCGTGAGGGGTTTGGGGGGGTGGGGGGGAGTGCAATAAGGGCACAAACTTGCAGATTCTGCCAAATGAGTCTGGAATGTTGGTGGTTCGAACAGTACTTATCAAAAAAAAAAATGTTGGTGGTTCGAACAGTACTATAGAAAGGGATTCCTTTTTGATAAAGCCTTCATGTTTTATAATTCTTCTGTTCCTTGACTACATCTTACAAGTGGTATGTGACAACAACTGGCTTCCCAAACCTTTTCTACTTTCCTCAATGCTCTCAATGTTGCATGCCTTTCATGTTGTTGGTAAATTAAAGTTGTATCTCTTTTGCAAGAAGTTGCAGCTTTACCATTGCCTTGTGATGGATAAATATCAGAAATTTGACATTCAGGGGTATCAATGTGAGGGTAGAATTGTACCGAGTTACTGAAGCCTCTACACCTATACACTTAAATTTCTCTTTAGCTGACCACCTCTTCATGATTGTTGGAAGGTTGGAGAGAAATGAGATGACTACATAGGAATCTGATTTGATTGGGCCTCTCATTATGAAAGTGAATATGGGGTAGTTAGGGTGGGGGAACTTTTGAGAATCATTGACAAATCCTTTATGGTGGATTTTGGGGTTTAATAATTAAAGCTTCTATCAGCATTTATTCAATGAAAAAAATAGCCGCTATTGGCATGAAAGTGTGAGGAATTGTTTCTTTATGTAATAGATATTGATTCCATCAATTTGTACTGTTGGCATTCTGGTTAAGGTTCGGTCTATGCTTTATTTAAATATCAATAGTGTATGTTGGATCCTCTTAGGCAATGATAATTGGATCTTATTAGTTTCATTGAATAAAACAATTATTTTCTGTGAAATCTTTGAGCGCCATTGAACTCTTATGTTTCACCATTGAACTTCTTTCAGATGAGAGAACCCATATTTGGAAAGAGATCTCGCTCAGAGTTTGCACATCTGTGGAACAAAGCTGTGGACCAGACGTTTGGACCCGTTATTAATTCCCTTAGTTCACGTGGGTGGTAGAAATGCCCGAGTATTTCATTACCAATGTATGAGTGTCTCTGTTTTTGTATACACATCCAACATTCTGCCCACATCTGTATCTTTATACTTGTTCTGTGTTGTGCAAGGGACACGCGTCCTGGGCCAAGCGGCAATGGTTAAAGACCTATGTAATAATTTTGGCTGCAATGATTATTTCTTATTTGAGTAATGATGCTTTATGGTTCTTCTGCTTCCATCTATTTTGGGCCAACCAGGCAAACATGATACTAATCTTTCCTTCAAGCATCTATTTTTTTTTTTTAATCAGAGAGAATGCAATTATTTGGTATGATTTGGAATTGTGATTATAGTCATATGTAGGAATTGAATATGTGGATATTGAATAGCCCGCATAGCACTTACCTCATTGCTTGACTGGTTGTAAGATACCGGGAATCGGGAGAGTTGGACACCCTTTTCATATTCACCCTCCAAAGTTTGATCACTTTTTCAATCTTGCTTCAAGTCTTTAAAAATTTACAATGTGTCCCAATGAAGTAATTTTTGTCTGCTCTAATGGAATGGGTGTCACGTGCAAAGCACGTGATTTTTTCTATTCAAATGTCTCCATTTTACCCTCATTTAGACGCGGTCAATTACCAAACTGACCTTCAACCATTTCACGTGTGTTGGACAAATTTGAACTGACGTTTAATGAGAGGCCTCAGACATATCCCCTTCTTCGTGTTTTTCGACCAATCCAAAGATAGCAACTTCGAACCAGCATTTTCGATTTCTTTGACAAATACAAAGCGTGACATAGTGATCGTGTTACAAAAATTTGGGATTTCTCTCACGAGGCCACTGATTCCCATTTTTTGGTTGGAGGTTAGTAAAAAAAGGAAACTTTTAAAACTAGGGTTGTGTGGAAATTGAGGATTTCGAGTTTATATTGTTTGGATCTACAATTCTCATATATTTTGTTATGAAATTCCTTCAATTTATTGTTTGTTTCGTTGATAAGTGATGGCATGAGTTGTGTTAAGATGTTGCTTTCACATGTAAATGTTGGGTTTGGTGCTTTATTATAGGCTGTTTGTTTTGAGTCGACTTTAGTTGGTGAGTTGTGTTCAGATGTTGCTTTCACGTGTACGTAGATTCTGTCGATGCTGTTCTAAGAAATGTCTATGTGCTTGATCATTATGTATTTGCTTTTGTGAAGTTGGGTCCATGTGCATAGCAATAACGATAATGGTCCCAAAATGCCATTTCATTATTTGCCATTAATTGTTCAACGTCGTTGTCTGCTTTAGGAAAACATTGATATTCTTCTTTAATATGTCTTCGTCTAATGTGTCTTGTTTAGTGTAGTTACTATGCAGAAGAAACAAAATTTTTGACCAACACTTATGATTAAGCATTCATTTCTTATTTTGGATTAAAAGCTGCACACCCAGGAAATTTATTGCTAGCCAAAGATGATTTCCATGCACTGTAATCGATACTTGATTTCTTACACAAACCTCAAAATACTATACATATTTTATATGCTACGTTCGAACTTATCAAAGCAAAAATTATTTGCTTATGTTACATAATTCTCATACAAAAGCAATCCAAAATTCATTTCTTAAACAAATCTCACAACTTTCTTTTGGTAAGTAACACATCACAAAGTTACTATATATTTTATTGTTTTCTTTGTTGGAAAGCAAAAAATTGTTACGATGTACAGATGCTTTTATTTCTTACAGAAGTGCAGTGCTATTAGATAGATTTTTGGCATTCCAATCAAAGTAATGAACATTCTAATAGAGTTAAGAGCTTCCAATGGCATCTTTTTTTTATGGCTAGGGCCCAACTTTATGTCTCATCTCTATAATGTCAGAAAATTTAATATATTGAAACTATGTTTTCTTTATAAATATTGTAGCTTTTCTATTTATGCCCATAGATTATGTACCTACTGCTTGTCATAACAGCCTTTCTATTGCAACCCATTTGATTTATGGCCTTTTTATGTTAATGGAAGTAATACTCAAGTATGTTACTAATTCATCTTGTATGATGGGGGTCCTCCAATTTGGTGTTTGAGGTTCATTACGAGGGTAGGTTTGACAGGCACTTTGGCTGTGAGTATGTGGGTGGTGAAGTTGCAATACATCATGAGACTTATGATCTTGAAAAGTTCTCATACTTTGATATAGAAGGTATTTCAAAACTGTATGGCTACAAGTCTGGAGATATAATGTATTTTAGAGACCCTGAGAAGACTTTAGTTGATGGTTTGCACCTAATAACATCTGACCATGATGTGTTGTTTTTGTCTTTTTGCCATATCAATCATTTTACTGTGCACTTATACATTGTATCATTTGGGGGAATGGGGAGGTAATGAAGAAGGCGATTATGAAGAATAATATGATGGTAGAGGTAGGGTTGATCAGCGTGATCATTGGTGGGCAAATAAGTTGAGTGATGATGAAGATCTGTTTGATGTTGATGTGGATATGGTGGTGGTGGGGCTGGACCCTTAACACGAAATGTTAGCACTTCAAATGTAGAAGCTGGTAGTCAGTATGATGAAAATGGGAAAGGTGCTGAAGAGGGTGATGAATATGTCAGTAACGATGAGGGTTCTAATGACAACTCTCATGGTCAACAGGCTACGAATCATAGTGAATGGCACGATGTTGATAAGTCTCAAAGTGGTGGCAGGTTCATGAGATCATATGAAGATGGTGATAATGCTGCAATAACTCAGAAATGGGAAGAAATGATATACTAGAGTCACTAGGTCCTAGTGGAGAAGATGAAGAAGGTACACATGTACCCAATTATGATTTACATGCAGTGGACCTAAAAGATCCAGTCCTCGATCTTCGAATGAAATTCTCAGACATAAAAATGTTTAGAGAGGCTGTTAAGAAGTATAATATGAGAAGGGGGAAGGACATCAATTTTTTTTTAAAAAAAAAAATGAAAGAAGAAAATGTATAGTAGTGTGTAAAGATCCTAAGTGTCATTATCGTGTGTATGCTCGACAAATGACAGATGAAGAATCTTTCCAAATAAGGTCTATGCAGCCGAAACATGTGTGTGGCAGGAAATATAAAAATTCAATTTTAAGCGCAACTTGGATAGCTGAGAAGCTCATTGAGAAGTTCAAAGTTCAACCCAACATGCCATTGGATGTGATACAAAATGAAGTGAAGGACAAGTGGAAGGTAGATGTAACTCCAAGTTGTATGTATAGGGTTAGGAGAAAAGCTAGAAAGAAAATTCAAGGCAAATTTGAGGGTCAATATAAGAGGTTGTGAAATTATTGTGAAACTGTGAGACAGACCAATAGAGGAAGTTGTGTGTTGATGAATGTGGAAAGACCAAACCTTGATGTGTCGCCAAAATTTCCAAAACTGTACCTTTCATTGGCAGCCATGAAGAAAGGATTCCTAGATGATTGTAGGCCAATGATATGGTAGATGGGTGCTTTCTGAAAGGGTCATTTAAGGGCCAACATTGGCTGCAGTTGGTAGGGATGGCAATGACAATATGTATCCGATTGCATATGCAGTTGTTGAAGTCGAGACCAAAGACAGTTGTTGTGCAAATTATAATACTCGCAAGTGCACGAATCGTTTGCAATATAGTGTTATGCAAGTGCGAGGTTGATCCCACAAGGAATTGTGTTGTGAAAATTAATTTCTATTCAAACTAACCATATTTTAACCTAGTTCCAAATTTAGGAGTTTTTGATAAAATAAAACATAAACAAAATTAATGAAAATAAAGGGGTCTAGGGTTTTGGAATCCACACTCACCAAATCATAGCAACCTATTCTCATGCTCATCACACATATTTGAATTTCTCATATACAAATCTTAGGTATGCTCTACTTTGCTTCAAAAATTAATTAAATCATTCAATGAATCCGTTCTTTGCACAAATCACAAAAGATATCTAGTTTAAACCAAATCATCAAATGTATCCGTAGAACGAAACACAATGAATATCCAATGTTTTGATAAATGAAAACCCAAGCCATCAATTAAATGAGACAACTTCAAATCATCACTTGTATCCGGAAATCACAAGAGATACCCAAAAATCATCTTAAAAATCGAATAGAAGTAAAACAATTAGAAATCCAAAGCCTATAAAATCAAATAGCATAAGCAAGCATGAAAACATAATTTCTCTTCAATGGTAAGGTTTCATCCTCAATCCTAGATGAACTTTTAACTACACATGATAATAAAAATAAAACTTAAAACCTTAAATTAAAAGCATAAAAATTAAACACTTACAAAATGAGAAAATAGAAGAACAAAATCCTCTCAAAAGAAAGACTTGGTGCGTGAGGGCTGTGCCCCACTCCACACACCTTTTACAAAGGCAAAACAAACGTATATACAGTGCCAAGTCTTAGGAGTTTAATCTGGCACCTCAAAAGAAAACAAGTGACGGAACTACCCCTTTCCATTTTGTCCATCTGTGTCTTTTTCTTGGAGATTGATTTACGCAGCTCTAGGTCTCTCCTAGAAGAAAATCATGCTGACTATCATGGGAAATCGTGTCTTGGCATGGAAAGGAAGAGCCTTGCATTTAATTCGTCTCTTTGTTAAAGGAAATAAAATCCCTCTCTTTATGGTGCTGGTCTTGGACAACATTGGCTTTTAAGGAAATTCTGTTGCTGCAGACTCCAAGAGGAGCCCTTTCACGTGCATGTCCGGTCCTTTTCAAAACTGGAGAGTCCTGGCCGCATGACAAGTCTTCACGTAAAAGAGCTAGAAGTTGGTCTTCTTTTTCATTCATGCTTGCTGTCCGCCATTTTTGGGTGGAAGGTGCTGCTGGCCATGCTTAGGAGTTGCTGAACGTGCACCTCTTGCTGAGCTGGGTGCTCTCCACGTGGAGAGCTGCTGCTTTGGAAGGGGAGCTTCGGTCTGGCGTGCTGCTGTTGCAGCTTGGACAGCATTGGGAGCTGTTGCTTGGTGGAAGGAGAGAAGAGAAGTGCTGCTGTCAGCAGCTTGGAGGAGCTGTCCTGCAGGCTGCATTGCCTAGGAGCTGCTGTTGGTGTGGAGGAAGGTGCTACCCATGCTGGCCGGTTGGGGAAGGTGATGAGCTGCTGTCTTGCAGGTGCTATCCAAGCTTGGAGGAAGTGCTGCCAGGTGTGGAGAAGCTGTCCAGCAGCTGCAAGTGCTGTCCAGGTGTGCACAATTCCAGCTTTTGTCCATTTGGTGCTGTCCTTCACGTGTAGAGATGGGATTTGCTGCTTCTTTTCTTCCACAAAGTCCTTCTTTGGTTAATTAAGTCTTCTTGCATGTCTATTATTGCTAGGTGCTGCAAGTCTTCATGGTGGGGTCACATGTCTCTTTTTTGTCTTTTATATATATATTTTTTTTACTTTTGCTTTTTCTCACTTCATTTACGAAATGCCCCACTTGTCCAATTAATTTGCAATTCCACCAAAATATCATCATTTTTTATCAATCACCTGCAAAAATACTAGAACACCAAAACTAACCAAAAGTATTAGAACATAACAAAACTAAAGGTCTAACTAATGTAAATTAAGGGGTCCAAATATACACTTTTTGACACTCATCAACAGTTGGACTTGGTTCTTGGAAATCCTAATGTCAGATCTTAGAGCACATGAGTAGCATGCTAGGCTTACATTTATTTCAGATTGACAGAAGGTAATCTCATTACCTCAAATTATAACTTCAAATTTTTGCATACCGTTAGGCATTTTATTTATTGCTAACTTTACTCCTATTTCGTTTTGTAGGGTCTTATGCCTGCTTTTGAGGATGTTGTTCCAATAGCAGATCATTGGATTTGTGTTAGGAATTTATATACCAACTATAGAGATGAAGGGTATCGAGAGGTGGCCCTAAATGATAAGACTGCAGCATTTGCCTATACTGAAGTGGAGTTCAATGCCCATATGGAGCAGTTGAAAAGAATGAATGAAGAAGCTTTTGAGTACTTGAAAAAGATTGACCTAAGTGGGTGGTCCAGAGCATCGTTCAACGACTACCCTCAGTGTGATCTTCTCATGAACAACATATGTGAGTGTTTCAATTCCTGCATTCCAAAAGCTTGCGACATGCCTATTTTGACAATGTTGGAGATGATAAGGAAAAAACTTATGAGGAGGTATCAGGTTAAAAGAGATGACATTGAAAAATTGACGGGTAAGTTATGCCCTAAGGTGACTGCCAAGCTGGAGTTAATTGGCTAGATGCAATGGAATGTGTTCCCAATTTTGCTGGTGACAAATTGTTTGAAGTTTCTGCTCCCAATGCCAAACAGTTTGTTGTGGACTTGGGTAAAAAGACTTGTGGTTGTAGACAATGGGAAATGACTAGTATCCCATGTGCCCATGCAGTTTCTGCTAAATTATTTGATTGTGGGAGCCTTGAGGATTTTGTCTATGAATATTACAGTTTAGAGAAGTACAAAAAAGCATATATCTCAATTATATACCCTATGCCTAGTGAGGAACAATGGGTTCATACTGAAGGGCATGACATATTGGAACCTCCAAGAACAAGAATAGCCCCAGGTAGACCCAGGAAGCTAAGAAAGAAGGGTCTTGATGAGAGTAGAGATCCTAAAAATCCAAACAGAATGAGGAAATTACGAGCAAAGATGAGATGCTCCAACTGTAAGGTAATGGGGCACAATAAAAGGACATGCCCACTAATTAGGGTTGGACCAACACAGGTTTCACAATCTGTAATGCAGGTCGAGTTGCCTACCCAACCTGCAACAATTGTGAGTTTACTATAGTTACTGATCTTATTTATGTTAAGCCTTATTCATCAGTTATAGTATATGATTGACATGCATATATTTTTTTGTTGGCTGTATTCAGTCATAAAGTGCTGGTTCTAGTAGGAGTACAATGACTAGAGCCTCTGGCACAAGGGTTGCTATGAAGATACTTCAATATGTCTTTGTTATGTTATTTTAAAAGTCTATTTATGGCTAACTATATCACCATTAATAATTTAAATTGTTTTTTTTTTCTTTTTTGTGGGATTGAAAGAAGAATGCAAACAATTGTGGGCCAACTACTGTTAGTGGTAGTGCTGGTCCAAAAAGATTTGTGCCGCTGAAGGTACTTAACTATACCTCATTTTATGTTTTATGTTTTTTTTACACTAATACTAATACAAGTTACAAAAAAAAAAAAAAATAAATAAAAAAAATAAATTAGAAGAAGAAGAAAAAAAAGAGATAAAAAATGGCAAGAGCAGTTAGTGACAGTCCTGATCCAGAAGCATCTGTCTTGAGAAATGTCTCAAGGTCGCTTCAAACTGTTATAGGAGGAGTAACACCACTACCGGGATTTGCGGCAAGAACTCTCCCACCTCCAGCATGGGGCAAAGTGCCAATCAAAACAGCTACCAAACCAGGACCTGCAACAAGAATTAGACAATCAGCTAGGTTGAAGCCTTGAAGGGTATTTTCCGTAGTGCTCCCATAAAACAAGGTCCCACTATGCACATTGACCTGGATGAAGGTGATTCATAACCTCATGAGCGCATAGGAACTAGTCCAAGAAGTGGTGTGTCAAGAGGTGGTTTAACAGGAGAGGCTCCAACCAGTGGTATAGCAAGAGGTGTAGCAGAAGCTGGTGCAACACATGACTCGGCAGTTCAAAGCAAAGGCAAACGTATTGTCACAACCGTTGAAAAAGGAATTGAAATTGTGGAAGCGTAGAGAAGACAAAAGAAGCCAAATTGGAAGCATTAATTTCATATAAGCTTCACTTTGTTTGAATATTTAAAAAACATATGTAGGTTGCTATTTTGGTACAAATTGTGGCTATAACAGCTTTTAAACAATATTTTTTGGATGTTGCTATAATGGGTGCAACTATGATGTTGCTATATAATTTTGGATGCTGCTATGTAATTTTGGATGCAGTCCAAAACAATATGTATTTTCTATTTTGGTACAAAAAAATTGTTTGATCCAGACATCCTTATCTTGAAAAACTGTTTGATGCAGTAGCTTCCTGGCTGGAAAAATGTTTATTTGTGGTACTGCATGATACTTTTTTCATGCATTGATAGCATGTTTGCACTTGCCTCAAATAATTGGTTGTAACGGGTGAACTAAGAATGTTGATATGCCATTGGATGTGATTACCTAATCTGGCCACTATACCATTGTTCTAACTAACTTTATACATTAAAAATTAAAGTTAATGTATAAAGTTAGTGTATAATGAAGATAATCACATGATTTGCTTCATGTGATTATCTAATCACATAATTGTTTGTACGCATGGAGTAAACTTCTTTATACACTAAAAATTAAACTATGATAATTCAATTCTTTAACTAATACATTCATTATATTATACATCACATAGAATGCAAAATGTCTTTAACACCACATTAATAAACAAAAGCAAACAAAACATGGAGCACACATAGTGGCTAACAAGTACATATATAGTTAAACATCATAGACTTCATTACAAATACAAAAATACTAAACTGATGATTGCAATACACAAGGACAAACATAAAACATAAATACAATGTGTTCCATTGCCACAGACACCTCAGGGCAATGTCATACGGCAAACTTTTCCATTGTACATCCCTTTGCAAGTGTATCCAAACAAAAACAAGGAAAGTGCACAAAAGATCCATGAACAGACAAGGAGTTTCTAGTAATTCTTCTTCATTGCATGGACTTTGATCTCCTCAATCTCTACTTTTGACTTCAGTTACTCAGCTTATTTCTCCATTAATGCCCTGAGCTTGTTTCACATCGTTTTACTTCTGCCACCAAAATTTCGTGCCTTCGACGCAACTGTCTTGCTTCTGCCACCAAAATTTCGTGCCTTCAACGCAACTGTCTTGCCACCCTTTTACCATGTTCACACAGTTTAGGATCAACCCATTCAAAGAAACCACAGTCTCGGTTAATCTGTAAAACCGATAACAAAGATTAATCACCAAACCCGTAACCTAGTTATGTGATAAAAATTCATCCAAGACCTATATTTTTTTTCTCTAGCATGGGGCAGTAACTTTTTCGCAACAATAAAGCAGTAAAAAAGACCCACAATTTTTAGCAACAACAAAGGCAGTAACAAAGACCCACTTTTATTTTTTTTTCCCCACAACAACAAATGCAGTAACTTTAGGTTCATCTTATAGAACTTTCTTGTTTATTAGAAAGGCAGGGATAACTTCTGGTCATAATTGTAAATCTAATTAATATAATACAATTTTTTAACGTGCTTCATTCATGATTCTTCCTGTTAGTAATAGTTTTGTTTTATGTTCATTCATAGTTGTAATGACTTTTTCTTTTTCTTTTTATTTCTAGTAAACATTTTGGTGCATGAATGTTTAATGTAAGCAAAGGAACAATTGTGTTGGTATGGAGAAGGTTTTTACTTAATCCAAAGCTGATTTGTCATATTAACATTTTTTCAATACATTTTCCTTATGCTGGGTTTGACAAACACATGTTATCTTACTAGCCTAAAAGATGTTTTAGATTCACAAAATGTTTCTCAATGAATTTTCCTGAACCTTTTTATAACTCAGTAAATAAACATAAATCAGATACTAAAACTTTGCATGCAAAAATGAGCCCATTTACAAACTTAAAACACATAATGGTTACATACAAGTAAACAAAGGGATTATCAGTAAACATCATTAGCAGTGACTGAGAAATACAGACCCACATAAGAATCGAACACAAAAAAGCAATAACTATTACATACTCACCACAAAAATACAAGAATAGAAAAAAATCGAGTAACTTACTTACCTTCCAATTTTCGTAACCCACAAACCTCCTACCAAAACTTTCTTTAGTGTGGGCGGTTTTCACCATCATTGGCCGCTCACAAAAACAAATGCGCTGAATTGAAGATGTGGCCCCATTGTACGTTGACCCGAAGGAGACATTTTCGGTTGAAGGATCTATTGACTTGAAACAAAGAAACCCTAAAACATGTCAGCTTAAAGACAAGCAATAAAATGCCGGGGTCCTTGTCTTTAAATTGTTTGAAAAATGCGTGAAATATTTGAAAGTAAGTTTGGTAATTGATCGAGTCTAAATGATGGTAAAATGGAGACATTTGCATCGAAAAAATCACATGTGGAGCACGTGACACCCATTCCGTCAGAGCAGACGAAAATTACTAATAGATTAGCCACATTGAAAAATTGAGAAACTTTGTTGGGGCACATTAAAGGTTAGAGGCAAGATTGAAAAAGTGGTCAAACTTCGCGCGCGCGCACGGGGTGAATTGTATTTTCCCCTCTATTTTGAGTCCATTTGATTGTGCTCACTGTGGATCTCTTATAGCCTTAGGGATGGTAAAGGTGCCGTGGCTTCGGGGTTCACTTTGTGACCTCCCTTGCTTGACCTTGTAACAAAGGTAATGAGATATATAAAACTTAGAGTTTGTTTGGAAAATAAATTTTTAGTCTTGAAAGAACCTTTTAGAAAAAATCTCATTTTCAATTAAGTTTTCTCCGAAACACGGTTTTTTACTTTTGTAGAGTAAAAAAGTTAAAGAAATGTTTTTCAAGTTTTTTTATAAAAAAGATTCATTTTTTTTACATGAATTTTAAGTAATAAAATAACTTTTTAAACTCTTAACGCCAATCCAAACAAACTCTTACCTAGCTCTCTTCTCAAGACCTCCCCCCCATGCCACTTTGGCCCTGCCATGGCTAAGTAATTCACTTCCGTTCCACGGAAAGGCTCTCAATACTTGTTCCAGTTGCTTGATAATTATAGCTTTAGGGATTTTGGCTGATTATATTTAGGGATTTTACCGATACTAAAGGTAGCTTGCTTACTAATTAATTAAGCCACCTACTTGAGAAGCTAGTCGCCAGAAAGAAAGAAAGCTGTCTACGAAGCTTTGCTCTCCCCCTTGTAGTCATAGTACTCGTCTTGGCTCTACTTTTTTGATTCACAAGGTATGAGTCCGTCCTTTCCTGGTGAACTGTTAGCACTATTCCTACATTTTGTCTATATGGACCGAGAAGAAAGGGGGTCATGGAAAGATGATTGTAATATCGGAAAAGCAAGGAGGTAAACCTCTATCTATCAAATATACAACATGAATTCCGACAATGCAATGTTGTTGAACTTTCATGCCGATTCAAATGAATCATTTTTCCTTCGAGGTAATCACATCTTTGCTTATTAGGCAAAATGGTAGCAAGTTTCAAATTTTGTCTTAGTAGCACATGAATTCCTATTAAGGGTTCGAATCAATGTTTGGCTTTAGGAATCCTAAATGATGCTTACTATAAACTCCTCTAGGAATGTTGGTTTATTTATTTGAATTTTCCTTATGAGGCTACACATATACAGGGGGATTTCTATAATTGCTGGAAAAGCACTGTTTGGGAGTGAAACTTCTCATTTGGTTTCCTACTTGCCGTTTTCCTCCCAAGTTGTCTTCGTTTCCCCTCTCTTTTTCCAATGGAAGAATGTACGTACCTTGCAATAGTAAATATACTTAATCAATAGTAATGCTTCTTTGAAATATAAATTTTGCAACTTTCAGTTTACAGTCTCTCATTTGCTGAATCTCTTTGTTCATATAATATATACTTAAACAAATGTGTGGGGGAAAAGAATATTAAAAAAAAAAACAGACATTTTGTTACTGATTTTGAGAGTACTTTATTGCTGCTGAAAAGCTAAACCCAATGTCTCCTTTGTTTCTTTAGAAACGTCCTGTGACACTAATATGTTGTTTCTTTTCTTCTTGGTCGGAAGCACATATGATGATTATTATTAACAATTTTTTTTTTTTTTTTGGGTGTTCTTCCGTTGACTTTTTGGAGTTTCAATTTATCTGCTTCTCTCATTAAAAAAAAAAATGAAAAAACTTTATTTATAACTTATGATATTTCATTACTTTTGTAAACATGTATTTAAACTTTAAAAAATGTCAATTTAAGGTATTCATTCTTCAATTTTTTCTATTTTAACATCCGTTAGATTTTTTCGTTAAGTCCTATCAAAATTCTTAAAATATCATTGTGTTTTTTTTTTTTTTTTTTTTTTTAATAAAATTATAAATATTTTCAAAGATTCAGGCATGAGTATTTTTGTAAATTCCGTTAAATTCTTACCAACATCTAATTTCTAGCAATTTCTTTTTCTTTTTATTTTTCCTTAAAAAAAATAGGGGTATTTTGACAAGATTTAACAAAAAATTCTAACAAATTAAAGGGTTGAAATTGAAAAAAAAATATAAAATTGAAAGATGGATAAAATAAATCGACACTTTTTAAAATTTAAGTATTTTTTTGCAAAAGTGAAGAAAGATAACGAGTCATAAGTAAATTCCTCCAAAAAATAAAAAAAAATAAAAAAAAATTGATTATCTTTACCGCTTATATAATATATACCAAAAGTCGGCTATTTAATGAGCCATGAGCCATAATTCTAAAATGCCATGCACGCTGCTTATCACCATAAGGATTACAACTACAGAACAAACGATTTTATTATTCAGTTTAGATTTTACAATATCTAACGGTATTCATGATATTCGCATCATTTAAAAAATTTTAAATGACGTAGCAATGTAAGCACGTTATCAAATCTAATATAGGCGATGGTTTTTCTTCATTTTCACTCGCTAAATAACCCGGATCAAATAGAAAGAAGCAAAAGATCAGAAATAGGAAAAGAAGGAAAAGTCCAAGTTCGATCAAACTCGTTGTGGTTGGCGCGCGCGTCAGGCATCAGGCTGAACAGAATTGGTTCGAGTCATGTTGGCTCGACGCGTGATGGTTACATAGTAGACGCCCATAGTCAAAAGCACAGCAAATACAAGGCCAAACACAATGCCAGCAATGCCACCAGCGCCCACTCTGTTGCCGTTGCGGGGCGATAAGTCTCTGCTCTCGTGCGCTGGAGTGGCTTCCACTACCTGTGCTGCGATAGGCAATGGGGAGCAACTGGATGCGTGACAAGGGTCTTCGGTCTTGGGCTTTTGCGTGGTTGGATGGAAGAAGTCATATGCTGATGGCGAAAGGGCCATTGGGTTTTCATAAGCAACCCCATGAGGGGCTCTGTCTTGAGCTCTAGCATTAATGGCGAGAATAGTCAGGAAAGAGAAGAAGAGCAAAAAAGAAACCATGGGAGACATGTTTATGGAGAGGATATCCTTGATCTTGTCCCTCGAAGCTAGGAATTGAAGTGGTTGTTGCTTTTGGAGAAATCTTGGTTTTTGGACCGGGGCTTTTATAAGGTCTTAGGAAGTGGTTGTTGCTTCCAATTGAATTCCAGTGATTACAGAGGCCTACAAAAGAGGGAGCAGAATCATTGTGTCAAGATAGTGTGTGTATTTTTTTTTTAATTAATTACTATCTTCATTGGGAGGTTGCATTTCAGTTATAAGGGTTTGCTAAGGAAATTGTCAAAGATGGTGGCTTTGAATAAAGAAATAACACTAGTTTTTAGTACCAAAGCCTCGTAAACACAGGAGTTAGCCTATAAAGAGTATTAGCAAAACTTTTCTTCAATTTAATGAAGTAAATTATTTTTTCCTTCCTTATTTAAATGCATTCTACGATAGCTTCTTTTATATATCATTTCCCTAATACCGTTTAAGTATTATTTATATTAAATGCTAGGAGAAAAAGAAAGAAAAAAAATCATTTAAGTACTATTTTTAATAAATGCTAGAGAAATGAGGGGGAAAGAGTAAGCTTTTTTTATATATATTAAAATAATGTTAAGAGAACTACTTTTACTTTCCTAGATTTAGGGTACGTACAACTTTTGATTTCCTTAGTGTTTCTTTAGTTTAGAAAATAGTTATGGGAACAATTAAGAGAATTTGATTCAAGAAGTTTTTTTTAAGAGTTTTTCCTACATGTAGAAATGAAAATGAGATTTAATGAAACTGCTGCTAGTGGTCTAATTAAGGCTTAGTGCAGCTTAATTTTAATTTGTTATGGGAGGGCAAATAATAGGTTAGAGTTTTAACGGGGGGTTCTCTGTTGATATGGTGAAAATTTAGGCAAACTGCTAAACCAAGTAAATTCGCTATAAAATATATATATTCTTTCGATTTTCTCGATACTTTTAACTAAATTACATAATCTCGATCTACAATTCAGAACTGTACTTTTTATGCAAATTTTCCAGAAATAATTCTATCTTCTCATAATCATTGCCCATTTTAGTTTGTCATCTCTCACAATCTTATCAGTCATATGCTGCTGCTCTAGCTCCTCGGGCGACATACTTGATCGAGAGCCTTCTTCTCAAAATCATGTTATTTTTGTTTTTTCTACTCAAGTGGATGCCTTGACTATCAATACATTTGTATTTTATTTTTCTAGTGGCCGGGAATAAAATGATTTGTTGATTAATCATCAATACTAATTTATTTCTTGCTTCACGTACATGCGAAGTCTTTTAGAAGCCCGTGTAGAAATTAAGTTGCTACAAAAGAAACAAAAAGAGAACAATCTTTAATTTGCGTGGATTACAAACAAAGTTTGTTTGCTTCGCATAATGACCTTGTGAGGTATACAAACAAACAAACTAACAAAGTATAGAGTCATTATGATCTTGTGAGGTGTACGTTGAAGATCGATAATGGCGATCGACGATGAAAAAAAGAAGGTATTTTTTTCTCTCCTTTCTTTCGTTATTTCTACACAAGAAAGTAATGGGGGGGGGGGGGGGGGGGGGAGGGGAGAATGGGGTTTTCTTTGCTTGGAGGATGAGTAAGGAGAACATGACACGCAAATATTATGGGTGTAATAATGATGGGATAGCCACTGTGTCACCTGCGCGCGTATAACATTATTGCAGTATTAATGCTCCAACGCATGCTGTGCCTATATTCCATAATATTGCATTCTTCTCCTCCCCACACTACCATTCAAATCATGTCACTCTTCATGCGTTTTTCCTTCACTTTTTCCCACGTTGCTCTCTCTCTCTCTCTCTCTCTCTCTCTCTCCATGGCACGCACATTTAACGTTTGCACAAGATCCTTGCTTGGTTAATCGACCCTTCAGGGCTTCACATGTTTAGTAATGGTAATGCAACTCCCAATAGTCACAAGACTTGTCTTCGTTTGATAAAAGAGTCTTCTGTTCTCACTGTCTTCTGCGCCCATGGGACAGTTTTTTTTTTTTTTTTTTTTTTTTTTTTTTTTTTTTTTTTTTCATGTTGAAAAGACTCTGCCATCTAAGTTAGTGAAAAAAAGAAAATGATGGATTTACAACATCACCACCACAATTACACAACACCCCCTCACATGGGAGTGTGGCTCAGACACTGGGCTCCACTTCTATGTGAGGGAGTGTTGTGCAATTGTTGTACCGGTGAAGTGTAGGAATCAAACCCCGTAAAAAAATGATTCCCTTACAACTCTCACACAACTCTTACACAATTCCCTATCACATTACGTAGGACCTACATGTATGGATCCTACACAATGTGAAAGGAGTTATGTGGAAGGGGTTGTGAGGGAATCACTTCCCAAATTAGTGACACCCATCTATATAGGAATTTACCGCCTATGACTTGCCTTATACTCGAGTTTTTTTTTTTTTTTTTTTTTTTTTTTATAATCATAATTTAATATAAGAATAATGAAGAAAAAGAAAGGTGTAAGATGACGGTACTTCTTTATATAATTAATGTGAATTTTCTTTCAAAAACCATGTACACATTGTAAAATCTTTTGATTTGTTGGGGTAGAATAATAGCTGCAGATTCTCTTAAATTATTTTTAAATTTAGGAAACCAAACTATTTTTTGTTTTCCTATTTAAATAAACTCCACAATGTATAGCTTCTTTTACCCTTTTCCTGGATGAAAGATAAAGCTATTTAAATATTCTTTCAAGTAAATGTTATGGGAAAGAAATGATAGATAAATATATTTTTATATTAAAATAATGTTAAGGGAATCAAAACTGCTAAGACAGGGTAGCACTCTTGGTTCTCTTGGTTTAGGGAACATAAAGAGAATCTGTTTTAGTGAGTTTTTTTTAAGATTTTTCTTACATTTAGAGAATTAGATAAGTTTTAAGGAAGCTACTGCTACAACTAGCTCTTAATAGCTACAAGTCATAATGAAACCCTATAAGTATGATAATTCTATTTTTATTGGAGGTTCAAACTCACCACCATCAAGATCATCTCAAAGATATATAAATAAAAGAATATGGTTTCATCTCTAAAAATTATTGGCATGCTAGCTGCCATTTGTCACAATTTTATCCATCCTAAAGTTTACATTCTCTTTATATATATATATATATATATATATATGAGAAATGTTACACATTCTTTAAAGTACTTATTCTCTAACGTGGCATTTTCAAGTACTCACTTCTTGACATGGTAGTAAAAATCAATATTAGACGCTACATGTTTTTTCATTTGTTATATATATAAAGGAGCGTTAAGCAAATTCTTAGATCCTCAATTCTTGACGTGGCAATAAAAATTATTATAGGGTGAAATATCGAATATATATATATATATATATAGAGAGAGAGAGAGAGAGAGAGATTGGATGCCATTGATTTTTACCTTATCAATGGTGGGCAAGAAAGAAGAATTTGAGTGGGCTTACTCCGCAAAACCTAGGAGGGATATTTAGGCCACTTCAACAATATGGATTGGTCATGCATATCAACTTATGGAATCAATTTTGACCCTTGGACCTCTGGACCAAAAGCATCCAAAAGTTTTAGACAGTGAGGATAAATGACTGGACCTTACCTTAACACCATGAGTCCATGACTATTTTGTGGACGTTGAAAAGTCTCTTTATTTAACATAAGATGGATCCACACTGGTCAACACTACTTGAGAACCGATCATGTGTCTAATGTTTCATTTATTTCGGTGTAAAATGATTTATGTCATAAAATATTTTTTGAGAATTTATTTTTTAAGAAAATATTTTCCGTCAAAAATATTTTTCAATGTTTGGTACGTACGAAAAATCACAAATATTTTTTATATTTTCATTCAATCATATTAACTTATAAAAATTAATTTTTATTCACAACATTAAAATATTAATGTAAAATAAATAAATAAAACAACTAAACAATTATGTTTAATTAAGATATACATTGACTAACAACAATCATATTTTTTTAAATTTGGATTATTTTAAAAAATTATTTTTAAAGTGGCCGGAATCTGGTCATTTGTGCCAGATTTTGGCCAAAATGGCCGGATCCCAGCCAGATCCCTACCAGTTCTGGCCAGAACTAGGCCAAATCTGGCACAGAATAGTTGGAATCCGGCGACGGTGGTCGGACATCGCCAGATTTAGGTAGAAATTTCCAGATTCTGGCACTGACAGATTCCGACCAATGCAGGAATATGGCTTGTCAGAATCCGTCAATAGTTGCCGGATTCTAGCGATGGTCGACTGCTTGAGCGTGAAGGTCGACTATGTCTTCCGTGTGGGGAAAATGATTTACGCTTTTAAATTGTGTAAATCATTTTCCGAAATTTACTAAGTATTTTTGGTCAAGCGGAAATCATTTTACGGTTGACTATTATTTTCGCCCCCACCAAACACTGAAAAATGCCGAAATCATTTTTCAGAAACCATTTTACACCGAAACAAACGGAGCATAAATTGAAATGCGTGGCCCATTGCATTCTTCCTCTACCCGTTCATTTGGCAATGCAATTTTGCAAACTAAAAGTGCAATTTTAATTAAATCTAAAAAAATTAATTGTTTGGGAGTGCGTTTTTAAAAATAATAATTTGAAAATGCAGATTTTTTTTTTTTTTTTTTTTTTTTTTTTTTTTTTTTTTTATGTTTTTAAATCGCAGGCAAATGATTTTAAATGTTAAACTGCGATTTTACCAAAGACTTAACCGCGTTTTTAAAAATCGCTTTTCAAATTGCACATTTTTAAATTGCACTTTTTGAAATCGTAAACCCAAACTGACCCTACATTTGCTTCTTTTCCTTTTTTTTTTTTTTTTTTGAAAAATAAAATAAAGATTTCAACTTAATTTGTCAACTCTATGGACAAAAATTAGCTACAAACCAATCTAATAAAGTGACACGTGTCCTTAATTTAGCATTTCCATGTGCTTCTCACATGATTTTTTAATAGTATTAATAAGAAAGCATATGCTTCTCACATGCTTTAAAAACACATGCCATTTTATTAAACTGGTTTATAGCTAATTGCTACAAATCAATTTATAGTTAATTTTTGTCTGATTTCTAGGTGAAGAGATGGGATTTTATTTTTGCGCGATGCAAGACGAAACCATGATTGAGATTCATGGAGTCCAAGTTTTTCTTCATTCGGGATAGAAAAAAGAAGAAAAAAGGATCAATATAATTGATGTTTTTATAGAGAATGTCTATACTTGGAAGTTGGAAGTAGCTTTAACCAAAACGCCAGTGTCGCAATTGCTGTAAGTGCATGCAACTTAAGAGCGTAGTTGTGGCTTATATTAACCATCTATATCTACTATTTACAACTATTTGCTATTCTCACATGTAAATTTGAATGTGAATAGGGAAAATCATTATCTGCATATGTGGATAATGGTTTTAGCATACCCTTTACATATATAATATATATTTGATATATTTCTTATATATATTATATTTAATAAATTCACTAAAATGACGTCGTTTTAGATTAAATATAGGTTATGTTTATATTCGTTGGGTATAGTTGGCTGTGCTGCTTTCTTTGTAACACTTAGGCTAAAATGCAAAAGTAATGTAAAATTAATATAATTTCAAAAGATTATAGCTTAAAAAAAGTAAAACCAGCCCAAAACACTGAAAATCGACCTACATTATTTTCAAAATTGTTTAAAAAATTGGCCCTAATAAAGACCCAAAGAATAACTAAAAGGCTCATTACCTAATATGTAGATAACGGATAATAATCATAATAACTGTGCAGATATGGTTAGTAAAAACATGGATATATTGTTCTCAAGGAGTAACTCAATCAGTTGGGGACCACGTCTCATGAAGCGGAGGTCACTAGTTCGAATCTCCCCTCCCTTTCTTGTGTGGACATGTCAAAAAAAAAAAAAAATGGATGTAATGCATATGCATGTGGACATGGACATGAATATCTAAAAGTAATATCCAGTATCATTTAAAAGAAAAAAAAAATTAAAATAAGATAAAAAAACGGTTGAAGACGCTCGATACAGGTAAAATAACCTCCAATAAGTGCTGAATATTTACATAATGTGATCTTCATAAATTAAGAATTTAACATCCTTATGTCCTAATAAAGTAATTTTAAAAGTCATCATCGTGTCACTTTATTGTCCCTCAAATAATGTGTCTTTTAAAATTACAATTTAATTTTTTAAGGGAAACGAAAAGAACTTGGAGCGTTACTCGTCCTTATATATATATAAAATAACTAGGGCACCAAAATTGTTTTAAAAAGTTTGATTCTGGTTACTGTTAAAGTATTGATTAAGTGATTAAATTTACCTTTTCCTATCAGCTTAAGCTTTTGGGATAAGTGGTGATTTAACATGATATCAGAGCTACAGACATGTGGCCTGTAGGAGTTTTTCCGGCGATTTTTCGGGCGCTCTTTCTTGTGACGGTAGCCGCTGTTTGGAGTTTTTTTTTTCAGCCTTTTTGCAGTCCAATCTCAGCCCAATTCAAGGACCAAGCATTCACTGCCACCAGCAGCCGCCACCATCTGCTGCTGGCCACCGTCCTCCACCGCCTGCCGCCACTCTCCGACCACTTTTCTGGCGAATTCAAAAAAGAAAAAGAAAAAGAAAACCCCCTTTTTGGAATTTTTTATTTTTTATTTATTTATTTTTTTTGCATATTTTGTTGTGATCTACGGCTCAATTCATTGGCAAACTTGGCACAATATGATTAGGCCCTTCACAGGAT
Source organism: Alnus glutinosa (assembly GCF_958979055.1). NCBI lineage: Eukaryota > Viridiplantae > Streptophyta > Magnoliopsida > Fagales > Betulaceae > Alnus > Alnus glutinosa. The sequence goes on along the minus strand of NC_084894.1, from coordinate 17,866,246 downwards.
TAACGGCTAATTTCTGTTTCCGACCATCATTGTAAGTTGCGGTTTGGCCCCTCATGGGATTAACGAATATTCTTCGTTCTCCGGCCGTCTTCTTCAGCCTTTTGACACAATGCGGTTTGACCCTTCACAGGATTAACAGTTAGTTTCTGTTCTCTGACCATCATTGTCAATAGCAGCTTGAACCCTCATGGGATTAACGGCTAGTCTCCGTTCTCTGGCTGTCACTTTCAGCCTTTCTCGCCGGCAACGTTTTGATCCAACCATGACTTCGGCTGCATTTAAATCCGGTTTCTAATTTTAAACTCAAGATTTCAGAATCTTCCATATTGAGTTTGAGAGGGGATGTTAGAATATACAGAAAATATAATATATTTTCCACATATTCCATATTTGGTTGAAATTGTAATATTTTCTATTTACGGTGAATTGTAATCAAATCACCATGATGATTTGATTACCATATTAATGTTTACTCTAAACCTTATAAATAGGCACATTTGTATTGTACACAAATCTCAACATAATAAGAGCACAATGTAGACCTTTGGGCTTTACCTTGTGGACGTAGGTCATAGACTGAACCACGTAAAATTTCTGTCTCTTTTCTCTTTCATGCTTCCGTTATTCTCTGTCTTTTTAGATTCATACACAAATTTCAACATAATATCAGAGTAGAAGTCTTGAGTTCGAACCCTTTCTCTTTCATTTACCTCAAATTTCAATTAAATATTCAACGTGTTGAGCTTCACCTATTAAAAAGGAGTTTGAGCCCACATGTGAGGGGGAGTGTTAAAGTATTGATTAAGTGATTAAATTTACTTCTTCCTATCAGTTTAAGCTTTTGGGATAAGTGGTGATTTAACAGTTACTTTGATTCATCAGCAGAATTCCTAGTCATCAAAGTTAATATTTCTTTTAGGGATCTGGACATGCGGTAGTGAAAACTACTGCATGCATGTTGTAGTGGAAAACGATACTGTTTTCCACTAAACGGTACTGTTTTTCACTAAAAAACTAAATAATAAATTTTTTATTAAAACTTAAAAATTAAAAAAAAAATATAATTATTAAAAAGCAAAAAATATTATAAAAAAATTATTATGGGGTGGCCGGCCACCCTTTTTTTTTATTTTTTTATTTTTTTATGTTTTTAATATTTTTTTGCTTTTTAATAATTTTTAAGTTTTAATAAATTTTTTTAATTATTAAGAGGGCATGCTGTAGTTTTCACTACCGCATGCTTTAATATGGGAAGCCGGTGGCCACCCCTTTTGTTTTTTTATTTCTATTTTCAATTTAATTTTTAATTTTTTTAATTTTTTCTTTTTAATAATTATTATTATTATGTTTTTATAATTTTTAAATTTTAATAAATTTTTTATAATTAAGAGAGCATGCGGTAGTGTAAACTACGGCATGCGAGCCAGATCGCTCTTTTAGTAGTTAAAGCCTTGTGAGATGTGCCTTTCCTCATAATTTTTATTGTATATTCATCTAAAAGTTGCTGATTTAAGCCTTTCATTATACCGAAGTTTTTGGATGCATATGAATATACCATGCATCCAAAAAGATAAACTTAAAGGAGAAAGAGGCCAAGAAACTTCACATTTTTATATGCTAGCACTCAGAAAGAAAAACACCTACTTTTTTAATATCATGTGTGATGCAGGCTGAAAAATAAAGCATCCGTCTTTTAATTTTATTTAGTTCGTATTAGTTAATTAGGTTATTAGGATTATGATTTTTTATTTGAAGTTTTGTTGTAATTTAGTAATGGGCTTGGTTCAAAGTGATATAATTTAGAGTTAGTTATATTTTATAATTCAATAACAGGCTTGGCCCAAAGTCGGTCAAATTAGGGTTATGGTTTATTTTCAATGTCTATTTAAATGCTCTTTGTACTCCTATAGAGATTGATTGTGATAATGAGAACACAATGTTTTGTTTGAAATGCAATTTCTCTTCTCTTTGGATAATGAGACTCTACCAAGGTTAGTAAGATTGTGGTTCAATTTATCATCTTCGTTATATTGGTGTGACTTTGAATTAACGTAAGATTTATTTATCTTTTTTGTTGTTTTTATTTATTTATTTATTAAGAAAAAATGTGTTTCTCGTATATTTAAAAGGTACATGACATTTTTAAAAGCTGAAAATTCCTCAGACTTCGATTATAAGAAATTTCTATCCAAATAAAAAATAGAAAGTATTTTTCATTGATACGTGGGTCTATTCTAAAAGCAACTAAAACATTAGCATCGTACGTAGCATCATAGCATCATTAATCACCCACAAAATTGAATTTCTTGTCCTCCAATCAAAGTCCTATCCATTCATAGACTGAAGTCTCATCCAATAAATAGTCCAACAAGAAAACCCCCACCTTACCCATTGTTTAAGCCAAAATGGGCATCATCAAACAGCTAAACCCACCTACTAATTTCTAGAAAATGATCATGATCAATGAACCACAAAATAAGGACAGGATAAGAAAGATGAACCCCACTACCTTTAATTTATAGAGTAGGAGAGATACATATCCACCTTTTTAAAAAGCAAGGAATCCCAAGCTGAATTGACCCAACATTTTTTGCTTTGCAAGGAGCATTAAGGACAAAGAATAAAATGCATTTTCCCTATCTCTTTCTATCCACCACCACCAAGAAAGCCAACTCTCATAGTAATCTTTTGTGGGCTGTCACAATCGAGTACAACTAATATTAAAATATGATGATGTTAGATCAAAACTCATCTTCAAATAATTTATAAATTATTTCAGATGTGTTGTGACTTCATCTCATTTTCTCTTTCTTCCTGTAAATAATAATAAAAAAACTTCAAATAATTTAACAATGGAGGATAAGGATGCTTAGAACCAAGAAAGAATATTTGTTTAAAACTTTTTTTTTTTTTTTAAATAGTAAAATTATTACTTTATCTCAAAAATTTAAGTTTAAACACGTAACAAATAAGTAAAGTATCTGACTGAAATAAAAGGTGAGTAAAGTTAGGATTCGAACTCATGACATTTGATTATGATACTATTTTAAATTACTATTTATCTCAAAAGTTTAATCTAATATTAATACTTATTTTGAAAGCAAATATATATATATATATATATATATGAAAAGTTAGTTCTTTTATATATATATATATATATGAAAAGTTAGTTCTTTTCTTCTCTTTTTTCGTCACCCATTTTTCCACTAGGTTTATGTAAGGATATTCGGTAACCATGGCAAATATACCTGATCTCTAGATTCTTCTTGGTTGGTTTGAACTGCTACTTTTTCTCAAGTCTGAGTCACTTTCTCAGTCCCCCCTCATTGAAATTTATAAAGAAAAAGAGCAACCACATTGTCTAATGTGTCACGCTCTAACATAATAATAAAAATTAATAATTATTTTTTTACACGTCATTATTAATTTAAAGGACGCCAATTAATCAGCTAGTATTTTGCAAATAAGATGAACACAATCCATTTTAATAGCTTTACGTGGAAACAACATGGAAACACAACATAGACAGTAGTAAAAATGCAAAAGGACGACAGTGACCACATAAATACATGCAAAGCCGAAAAAAAAAAAAAAAAAAGAAAAGAAAAAGAAGAAAGGGATACAAAATACACCCTGCCACATAGGCATGTTTATCTACAATTCCATGGCCCTCCATTAATTTACTCCTCGATCCAACCCATGGGACCCTGAGGCAGACCATTGTTATTCTTTTGGAAACTCCATCTCCATCTTTGGGAATCATGGGGGGGAAAGAAAAGCTTAAGCATTGCTTCTGAAGGATCCTAGAGCCTTAATGGCTCCTGCTCTAAGGATGAATTGGTGGTAGAAGGCAGCAATGGCAGCTCCAATAAAAGGTCCAACCCAGAAAATCCACTGAAACATATCATAAACATAATGATAAGTCTTAATTTCTTAACAAATATGGATCACAATTATAATATAGAAGATCGAGTAACTCAATGAAAGGAAGGAAGGAAGGATATATATACTTGGTCATCCCAGGCCTTATCTTTGTTGTAGATCACTGCGGCTCCAAAACTTCTTGCTGGGTTGATACCAGTGCCAGTGATTGGGATTGTGGCCAAATGGACCATGAACACAGCGAATCCGATAGGGAGCGGAGCCAAAACCTTTATTTTATTACAACAAAAATAATTGTTAGAATATTAATTAATTAATTAAATCAATTAAATTAACTTATGGTCCGTTTGGGTTTGCGATTTAAAATCACGATTTTAAAATGCGCAATTTGAAAAAAGTGATTTTTAAAAGCGCAATTAAGCGTTTGGCAAAATCACAGTTTAACATTTAAAATCGCAAATTAGCCTTTAAAATTTTGCGTTTTCAAAAAAGCACCATCTCACCTGTGATTTGAAAAAGCAGAAATTTTTAAAAACGTAATTCCCAAACGATTTATGTTCTGCGATTTGGTTTAAAATCGCACTTATTGTTTACGAAATCGCAATCCCAAACGCACCAATAGCAACTAATAATTTAATGTTATATGAGATTAGCTTAAACTTTTTTAGAATAAGCAGTAATTTAATAATAACAAATTAATATGAGAAATGCTATTTAAAGAAAGTAGACTTTGAAAACAATTAAAACATACAAAATCACTTGCTAAAAAAAAAAAAAAAAATTCATAGGCCTGAATCTTTTACAAAAAAATAAAAAATAAAGAGTTGATAGGTTTCCATATGATGTAAGAAATGCATTATTCTCAAATCAAGTAAGTGAAATTCATCCATCCAAGCTACATTTCCAAAGTCCAAAAGTCAAAAGTGTAGGAATTGAAGCACAAAACTTCAATAATTTTCTTTAAAGTAAACAAAGAAAAGGAAAAAAAAAAAATGAATCCATCACTTTGGACAGTTGAAATGAGATAATAAAGCTGCGCTCGTGAAGAATTGAACATGTTAATAGGGATGCGAAATAACTACTTCCGCCATAATTAAAGAAATTATTTTGAATGTCAGAGATAGAGTTTGAGTTGAAAAAATTTGAACTTATATAGGTGGTATTATATCTAGAGAACTTTTGTCCTTAGGTGATTGAAGATGTTTCAATAAATATTATCCATTTTCAGAAGAAAAAATAATAAAAAATAATAATAATATAGCCAAATATAGCCTAATAAAAAGGAGCTTCTCTTTTCATTTTAGGTAGGCAAGATCATAAAGCATATGAAGAATATAATTGCATTAAAGGACCGGGCGCGATCAGGTGCTTACAGGAACATGGGAGTCTCTTGCGCTCCTCTTAGGATCGGTGGCTGAGAAGACAGTGTAGACAAGAACAAAGGTACCGATGATCTCGGCCCCCAATCCGACGCCCTTGTTGTACCCAGCTTGGAGCTCGTTGGCCCCACCTCCGTACCTGGTGTAGTGAGACTTCTGGAAGGCCTTGACCAGCCCACAACCGCAGATTGCACCCAAGCACTGTGCTACCATGTACAACAACGCCCGGACGAGCGACACCTTGCGCGCCAGGAACAGCCCGAAGGTCACGGCCGGGTTAATGTGTCCTCCTGCGCACGTTAGCAATATCATTGAATTTGGAGCTCACAGCCTCAGACCCCAAAAAAAAAAAAACTCATTAATTCTGCTAAAGTGCTTTGGGAACTAATAGACCCAATTAAACCCACACGAACCAAAAGAACAAAACTCAATTCGTTCAAGCCCCATCCCTTCACTGATTTAGTCAAAAGTATCAACTTTTTTTTCTTTTTCTTTTTTTTTTTTTGCAACAAAAGTATCAACTATATATGCTTATGTTCTGCTTGGTTTCTCAAAAAAATTTGAAAAAATAAAAATAAAAATACAATTATTGCTGGCTAAGTTGAGCCCTTTTTTTTTCGTCCAATTTTTTTTTTTTTTGTTATTTGTATGGCATTCAATCAAAAGATTAAACAATAAAATAAAACCAACCCAACTAATGTGAGACGTTCTACCAATATTTGAATTACTAATTATTACGTGAAAATAAAAATCAGTACTTATAAAAGAATAATAAAAATTGATTTTTATCATCATATAATTTTAATTCGATTTGCATGGGTGAGGAAAACCTACCAGATATACCGGCGGTGCAGTAAACAAGGACGAAGATCATGCCGCCAAAGGCCCAAGCGATGCCAAGAATGCCAACCCCACCACATTCATCGGTGTTGATCTTGGGATCAGTCTGGCTCTTGTAGCCAATCACAGTCAAAACTGTGATGTAAAGGAAAAGAAGGGTGGCGATGAACTCCGCTATAAGAGCTCTGTAAAAAGACCACTTTCCCAGCTCCTCATGGTCGATCAAAGGTGCCGGAGGAGGGTCATGGTAGTCTTTTGCCGAGTATTCTCCTTGCTCCGCAACCTCAACGTCCTTTGCCATACTCAGTGAGTAGAGTTAGAGAGTAGTGGAAAAGAGAGGGTTTCAAAAGGAAGGAAGTGTGTGGATAGATAGAGATAGAGGCGAGTACAGGGGGGGTATTTATGGAGAGGCACAGAGCATAGGGCAATAATTAAGAGTCTATATATAATCTATTATTTTTTTGCTTAGAGTCTGATAATGATAAGATTAATTAACATAGTTTTTTGCCGCCCATCTTGCTTGATTTCGCTTGCATGGACCCACCCTGTCCTCCAACGGCTCTTGATTACTTTCTCCCTTTTTCTTTTCCTAATTTTCTACTTCCAGCTACAATTACTATTCATGGTCCAGTATGGTATTGGTGGGCTAAATTCAATAAATTCAACGGCTATTTTTCGTTATGGTTAAATGTCAAACGTCTAATCGAGATTAGCCAGCCTACTAGTAGTAGGCAACGGTCTAATGCTGCACTGTCTTCGAGCGTTTTGATTATTAATAAGACATTACTACCTTTTTTTTTTTTGATTGCTAAAGAGGATGCATCGCGAAGCAAGAACCAAGACCTCTAATTAGAGGCACTCATTATGTGCTAGAAAAGGGGTAACTAACACTTCGAGAATTGAACAAACTTTTCATATAAATTGAGTTAATTTAACTAACAATTTGTCTGCGCAGATTAAAAAAAAAACAAACTGATGCATGGTTTGTCTGAAATTTATTGCAAGTCCAAGCAAATATTTCCCATAATAGGCAGGGAGCTAGAGATTGAAAGTTAAAAGGCAGAGTATGCATTACTCTTTGTTTTGTTTTATTTTGTTTTGTTTTTTTATTAAATATAATAGCTTTTAAAATTACCATTAAATTAAAATTTAATAGTAATTTATCTCAAATTCAATAACAATTTTAAAAGTCATGTCATATTTGAAAAAAATAAAAATTTTACATATAGCATTACTCGTTAAAAGGCCAGCTTGGTGTAAAAGTAATTGAATTCAAGCGTGAGATAGTTTTTGGTAGGAAGAGAGTAAGGATAAAACGTTGCAACTACAAACCCTATAAAAACATCAATAAGAATTTGTAATTAATTCTAGAAACTCGCTCTCCAACACTTACGTTTCGGATTTGACTTAGTGCCTGAAAAAAAAAAAATTACAAATTTTTGTTTTTATAATTTTTATAGTGGTCTAAATTTAATTTTAAGTTTGTAAAAGATAGAACCTTGACTAGAAAACGAAGAAGTAGAACTGTCTAGTCCCGTGAAAAGAATAATACTAAAAGAAAGATTCAATTGTATCCTCTTTATACCATTACTCCAGTAAAATATAGGAACTAAAATGTCGTCACCAGAATATCATCAAACAAGAAGCAACATGCTCCAGGTATAATCTGATGTTATCCCCAAAAAAATAAAAACAATATTAATTATAGACAATAATAAACAAGGTTATTATAATACCAACAACGTTTTCATGTTGTTGGATGAGGATCGTTTGCCAGACTAACTTATCTGGATGTAACTAAAACATATATTATTTGAAACATAAGGTGCTTGTACTGTCCATATGCATATGCATGTTTAATTATTAAAATATTCCCTACAATATATTATCAATTATGAGGCGAATATATATAATATCATAGCAATATCGTCGCATATTCCAAATATATATACGAGTATTTTTCTCCACTTGCATTTTCCCGGCCACCACAGAACTAGAAAAACCAGTTGCACCTACGTACGTGGCAAACGAATATCTATAAAATCTTCTACGAAAACATTTTCTTTTTAACTATGATTAATCTTGTTATGGTAGATGTCTTTTTAACATGTTTCTTCTAAAAAACTAATTTCTTTTATCCTTTTTCCGATATCAAATGCCCTTTTTCATTTTTATTTTTTTAAATTTTTTTATCGATCGTTTGTTCCATCTAGAATTAAAATTCATAATTTCTGAAATTAATTTTCTCATGACTCCCCCATACGGAATATAATGCTAATTAATATATTTTCAGTATCGTGAAATATATGAGAAAAAGATTAAAAAAAAAAATTATAGTTTTTAAGGCTTGAAAGCTAGGAAAGTGTTCTTAATTAATTAATTTGATGTTTTTACTATTGATAGTGTTGTTATATAGTAATTAGTACGAGCGAGTGACAACCATGCTTGATGAGTTGTTGGTGATAATTTTTTTTTTTGACATATCTATAGAAAAAGGAGAGTAGGACTTCGAACTAATAACCTCCGCTTCATGAGTCGTGACCCCCAGCCGATTGAAATATTCATCATTATGAGGTTATTTGCCATTTGTGTGCAATAAATACTTAAGTCGATGAGGGTTAAAATTATCAAATTATATATGACAAGAGCTGTTAATATATAATATTAGATTATCTAACAGAATCTGATTAGGTTAAGTAAATACATAAGAATATCCCTTGTGAATTGTTCAACATATATATATATATATATATATATATATATATATATATATATATATATATATATATATATATAATGGTGAGGGTAGGAATCGACCGCCATCACCGCCCCACTCTAATTCCACAGGTTTAATTAATTGATTATCCAACCAATCACTTTCCGTCTATTATTATCTTCCAAAATTGCTGAAGTTGCATTCTCAAGAGAGTCTGTGGCTTGCAGTGCACCACGTGTCCAACACATGAAATGAATGGTCGATTCATTCAATATCAATCTTTTTCATTTGGTCATTATGTATTGTCGAGCTAGGGTGACTTCTAACTGGTCGGTTACTCTTTCTTATTTTTGTAATCAATCTGTAATTCTATATGATAAAATTTTTGTGTTACTTATTGGCTGATAGCAGATTGATGGCACCTCTGAAGATTAGCCTCGTAACACTTGTTTGACATGAGGGAAATATGACAAAATTGACGCGTCAATATATAGAGAGAGATCTAGATGTTAATCAAGTGTATTAGAAATATTGATACTCCAAGTCGAATTGAGATAGTAGTCTTAATGTAGGTTGAATAAAGACTCTTTGAAAAATCTGATCAACAATCCAACTCTCAGTGAAGTGGGAATCGTAAACATAATTCAGGTACTCTTAGGTTCATACCTTAGGTATAAACGATTGACTGATTATTTTATGCAGTTGGCATACTTTTATCTCAGAAGCGAATTTAGGCATCGGAGCGAGACACCCAGAAGAAAGTATTCCAACATATCATTAATGTGACGTTTAAATCAATATTTGTTGGAAAAGACAAAGATTTTAAGAAATTCATAGAGAAAGAGTACTTGGTTAGAATAGTGTGTATCTCAAGACAATACAAAAATTCAGAAATTTTGAGTTTCTTTTTAAATTTTTTTTGGTTAAAGCTGTTTTTGGGCATAAAAACGACTCAAATCGTTTTGAGACGTTTTTTTTTTTTAAGTCTTTTTGAAAATGACTTAACATATAGCGTATTAAACTCTAGGTTAGAGTCGCTTTAGTGTCAAAACAACTCGAATTAGAGTCGTTTTAGACCTAAAATGACTCTAAGAACATGACTCCAAATAAAAATAAAAAATTCATTAATTGTGTTTTGGTCCATTTCATTTTCATTCTTTAGCATAAAGATACTTGAAATCTACAAAAAGGCCGAAAAATCAATAAGAATATTGCTTATACTGTCACACTCATAGATGCTAAATACAATTACTATTCAATATTTATTCAGCATTAAAGAATATAATTGCCCAGTTAATATAAAATCAAACACCATACAGCATACACTCCGATTACATCTGACAAGAAAACTTATGGTTCAGCCTCTGAGACAGGCCCATATGTTGTTTCTTACTAATGAAAGCACAAGGTGCATATATTGCAATTGTTTTTTCACCAAAGACTATTTAAGACAAAAAAACTAATAGCAGCACTACTGAAGGATTATGCTCATGATCATTTCCTGAACAACCATTTAAAAACCTTGATTCAACTAAAAACAGTTTGAAGTAACATGAGGAGAAATACAAAAGGAAATATATACAATAATTGGTAAGACATTCATAACATATTAACTTCAAATGCATAAAATATTGTTTATATATAGATCATCATCTTTGCCACTGTTGCAGAGAGATTCAAAGAAACAAGAACCAAAGACAAGATTTTTTTAATAATCAAGTTAAAAATCTTTTGTCTTGGGTTTTTGCCACACGAATTAGCAAAAGCAAGAGCATAGCAGCAAAGTCCAACAGGGGGGCCTGTATATATAGTACACGTCCATTCAAATACCGGTTGGAGGCAATACATAGTATCATGTTAATTATTTATCGCATCTGTAATTAAATTTTCTTCACCTCAGCCTTTCTATGCATTAAATCAACACCAAAGTTGATACCTAAAAGTTACATTCACAATTCACAAAGTCAGCCAAGTTAAACTGAAAAAAAAAAACTAATGTTATGGTTAAGGAGGGGCTTTCTTCTTGGCCGGAAGAGCTAGAAGAAAGCCTTCCGGATCTCGGATGTGTAAGATATTATCTTCATATGTAGCCTATATGCCACGTATACGGTATTTATTATATTTTAATTTATAAATATAATATATGGTATTTATCTGGTGACCGAAGATATTCATAAGATTCTTCATGGAATATTTTATACCCCATAGCTGACCGGGTCTTCCCGGGTCTTTTCGGGTTGGTTGGACCGACTGGGCCCACTAGTCTGGTCATGGGCTTTTTCGGGCTTTGGAAAATAATAATCTCCGCAACACACACACACACACACATATATATGAAAAGTTTTTTTTTTTTTTTTTTTTTTTTTTTTTTTTTTTTTTTTTTTTCTTGTAACCCATTTTTTCACTTAGGGGTGTAATTCCGGACTGGTTATAACCGGCCTGGAAACCGTAATCAGGCGTTAACCGGCTCCGCGTAACTAGAAAACTGGAAATCTGATTTGGTACCCGATTATTTATATCCGGGTAACCGGGCACCTGGAGCCAGAGCAGGTTATTGATTTCTTAGACACCTGGTTATAATTGGGTAACAAGCACCGGGTGTATATATATATATATATATATTAAAAAAAATAGCAAATTACCTTCGTACCATTTACCCTACTACACGGACACCCCCTCTTTTTCTTTTCTCTTCCAATACCTTTCTGATCTTGTTCACTCTTCCCCACTCTCAATCCTAGTCCTCCATCCATGACCTCCCTCGGTCCAAAGGCCTACCGCCCAGTCTGCTCCCCAAGGAGGTGAAATCCAACACTCTATTAGTAAATCCCCAAGGAGGTGAAATCCAACACTCTGTTAGTAAATGGTACCTTAGAAGTCTCTCTTGATGGGCCCACTAGTTCGTTCATGGGCTTGTTGGGCTTTGAAAATAATAGTCTCCACAAATATATATATATATATATGAAAAGTTAGTTCTTGTTGTAAAATTAATGAAAATAACAAGACAAGATAAGAGATTGTAAATACGAAACTAGTTCTTCAGGAACTATGTATGATTCTTCTCTATTATTGTGTATTTTACAAAGTACCCAATACTCCCTTTTATAGACATAGACAAAGTGGGAGGTTAAGGAATAGGAAATGATAGGACATGAATTAAAAGGCTACATCAATGTATTACATGAATATTATGGAATTCTAAAAGATGACATAAATGTGTAGAATTCCAATAGATGAAACTACTTGGTCATCCACCAAATGTATGAATGCATTCATAACACTCCCTCTTAGATGACCATACACTAAGAATATGCCTCATTAAAACCTTGCCAAGGAAAACCCAGTGGGAAAAACCTGTGGCGAAGGAAAAAGAGTACATTATTCTTGTGTGTCGTCATATGCTTTAGGATTGCCTCATTAAAACCTTGCAAAGGAAAACCCAGTGGGAAAAACCTTAGCGAAGGAAAAAGAGTACAATCAGCATAATCATTTTACTCTCCCTCATTAGGATGAAGAGCTTCAATTGTTTATGATGAAAGATCCTTAAGTCGGCGCATTTCAATGTTATTCACCAACTTCTTAAATGTTGCAGTTGGTAATGTTTTGGTAAATAAATCTGGTAAATTGTCACTTGATCGTATCTGCTTCACATCAATATCACCACTCTTCTGGAGCTCATGTGTATAAAAGAATTTTGGTGAAATATGTTTTGTTCTATCACCTTTAATGTATCCTCCTCTGATTTGTGTGATACAAGCAACATTATCTTCATATAATATTGTCAGGCTATCTTTGATTGTGGATAAACCACACTTTTCTTGAATGTGTTGAATTAGTGATCTTAGCCATATGCATTCCCGACTTGCTTCATGAATTGCAATAATTTCTGAGTGATTTGAAGAAGTAGCAACAAGTGTTTGCTTGACAGATCTCCATGAAATAGCAGTACTTCCACATGTAAATAGATATCCTGTTTGAGATCTACCTTTATGCGGATCAGAAAGAAAACCCGCATCTGCATATCCAATTAATTGTGAATTTGAACCTCTTGGATAAAATAATCTCATGTCAGTTGTTCCACGAAGATAACGTAGAACATGTTTGACCCCATTCCAATGCCTTCGAGTTGGTGCAGAACTGTATCTTGCTAGTAAATTAACTGAAAATGATATGTCAGGTCGTGTGCAATTTGCAAGATACATGAGTGCGCCAATTGCACTAAGATATGGTACTTCAGGACCAAGAATTTCTTCGCCATCTTCTTGAGGGCGAAAAGGTTCCTTTTTCACATCAAGTGAACGAACAACCATTGGAGTGCTCAAAGGATGAGCTTTCTCCATGTAAAAGTGCTTCAGGACATTTTCTGTGTATGTTGATTGATGAATAAGAATTCCATTTTGAAAATGTTCAATCTGTAAGCCAAGACAAAATTTTGTCTTCCCAAGATCTTTCATTTCAAACTCATTTTTTAGATAAGTGGCAGTTTTTGTGAGCTCTTCTGGAGTCCCGACAAGATTTAAATCATCTACATAAACTGCAATAATAGCAAATCCAGATTCTGATTTCTTAATAAAAACACATGGACAAATTGGATTATTCTCAAATCCTTCTTTTAATAGATATTCACTAAGACGATTGTACCACATGCGTCCGGATTGCTTTAACCCGTATAAAGATCTTTGTAGCTTGATAGAATAAATACTTCGGGATTTTGAATTACATGCTTCAGGCATTTTGTATCCTTCAGGGATTTTCATGTATATATCATTATCAAGTGATCCATATAAATATGCTGTAACCACATCCATTAAACGCATATCCAAACTTTCTGTAACTACCAAGCTAATAAAAAATCTAAATGTAATTGCATCCACTACAGGGGAATATGTTTCTTCATAATCAATACCTGGTTTCTGCAGGAAACCTTGTGCAACAAGTCTTGCTTTGTATCTCACAATTTCATTTTTCTCATTACGTTTTCGTACAAATACCCACTTGTATCCAACAGGCGACACACCTTCTGGTGTTTGGACTACAGGTCCAAATACTTCACGTTTTGCTAGTGAGTTCAATTCTGCCTGAATTGCTTCCTTCCACATTGGCCAATCATTTCTACGTCGACATTCTTCGACGGATTGTGGTTCAATATTATCATTACTTCTGGTAATGTCAAATGCAACTTTAAATGAAAATATGTTGTCGACAACAATTTTATTTCTATCCAATATTTCTCTTGTACTTATATAATTTATTGAGATCTCATTATTTTCAGGTACCTGTTTCTCTTCAGGGGGTAACTCTTCAGGAGATTCCTCTTCAGGGGATTTCTTTCCAGGAGAATTTTGTACAAAAAGTTTGGATGGATCAATTTTCGTTGCCTGTGTTGTGGGTAAGGCCTCTTCAGGAGCGCCGATTTCATTTCCTTGTGCTTTTCTCTTCCAGGGAATCTTATCCTTTGCACCAATAGGTCTTCCACGCTTCAGGCGTGCCTTAGACTCATTTGCTGCTGTATTAGTTAATTGTCCTACAGGGACTTCTATCTTTGCTGGAGTATTAGCAGCTGGAATGTGAGACTTAATTATTTTCTTGTTGTCAGTAAATGCATCTGGCAATTGATTTGCAATACTCTGCAAATGAATGATCCTCTGAACTTCTAGTTCACACTGATTTGTACGAGGATCAAAATGAGATAACGTCGAATTATTCCAAGTGATTTCTTGTCGTGCTTCTGGCAACGACTTTTCTTTCCCTATTGATGGAAATATATTTTCATCAAAATGACAATCTTCAAAACGTGCTTTAAAAATATCACCAGTTAAAGGTTCAAGATATCTAATAATAGATGGAGAATCAAAACCAATATAAATCCCAAGTCTACGTTGAGGTCCCATCTTAGTGCGCTAAGGTGGAGCAATTGGAACATATACAGCACAACCAAAAATGCGAAAATGAAAAATATTTGGTGGTTGACCAAATGCAAGTTGTAAAGGGGAATATTTTTGGTAAGATGTTGGTCTGATCCGAACTAATGATGCAGCATGTAATATTGCATGTCCCCAAGCAGAAACAGGCAGTTTTGATTTCATATGCAAAGGTCGAGCAATTAACTGAAGTCGTTTAATAAACGATTCAGCTAAACCATTTTGAGTATTATGAGCAACAGGATGCTCAACATTAATACCGATTGACATGCAATAATCATAAAATGCTTGAGATGTAAATTCACCCACATTATTCATCCGAATAGATTGAATTGGATAATCAGGGAATTGTGCCCGTAATCTAATTATTTGGGCAAGAAGTCTAGCAAATGCAACATTACGAGTAGAAAGTAGGCAAATATGTGACCATCTAGTTGATGCATCTATTAAAACCATAAAATATCTAAATGGCCCACATGGAGGGTGAATTGGCCCACATATATCCCCTTGAATCCTTTGTAAAAATGATGGAGATTCAAGAATTACCTTAGAAGGGGATGGTTTTATTACAAGTTTACCTTGAGAACATGCAGCACAAGGATAATCACTTTGTAAAAGAATCTTCTGGTTCTTTAAGGGATGCCCATGAGAGTTCTCAATTATTCGACGCATCATAATTGTTCCCGGATGTCTAAGACGATCATGCCAAAGCATAAACATCTTTGGATTAGGGCACTTCTGGTGCATCACAACATGTGATTCAATTGTTCTTATTGTTGTATAATACAACCCAGAAGAGAAAGCAGGCAGTTTTTCCAATATGAGCTTCTGGCCCGAAATTATTGAAGTAATATAAAGATATTCGTCACTGCCTTCATTAGTGGTTTCAATATGATAACCATTTAGACGAATATCTTTAAAACTAATTAAATTTCTTCTAGATTTAGAAGAATACAAAGCATCATCAATACAAAATTTTGTTCCTTTTGGCAATATAATATTTGCTCTTCCAGAGCCTTCAATTAGGTTTGATGAACGTGATATTGTATTGACATTAGCTTTGTTTAATATTAAGTATTGAAAATATTTCTTATCTCTAAGAATTGTGTGCGTTGTACAACTGTCTGCTAGACACAAATCTTCACCAATCATTTTGGAATTAATCATTCCATCAGTATGACCCATACCTCCATACATAATAAAATAAATATTAAATTTCATTAATCAAAATAAAATAACAAAATAAAATTAAAATTGACAACATAATGAAAACATATATATATTACTACAAGATTACTGTGATTAACAAAATTCATTTTAATCCACTTTTCTTTCTCTTTTATGGATGCTTGATATAGGTCAATCAGATGTTTAGGCGTACGGCAGGTACGCGACAAATGTCTTTTCATATTACACCTGTAACATTTATCGATCTTCATAGTTCTTTGTAGGTTTATTCTGTAAACCTTTGTTTTTATATTCTTTCGCCTCAGTGTGGTTCCACTTCTGGTGGAAATGAACATTTCTTTTGTAAGAATTATAAGTACGTTCCCATTGACCTCTATAATATATATATATATATATATATATTTTCTACTACGTCCACATCCACGATAATGGTTTCCTTTATTACCACAAAATGAGGTTCCATTTGCTTCAGGAAATGGTGTAGAACCCGTTGGACGAGATTGGTGATTTTTCATCAATAACTCGTTGTTTTGCTCAGCAACTAGAAGACAAGATATTAGTTCAGAATATCTTGTGAATTTACGCTCTCGATATTGCTGCTGCAGGAGCACATTCGAGGCATGAAATGTGGTATACGTTTTTTCTAACATATCCACATCAGTAATTTTTTCTCCACACAATTTTAATTGTGAGCTGATTTTAAAGAGTGCAACTTCAGGTGCATCCAACAATAATGAGCTTTTTGGGAGGATAACTGTCTTCTGGTACTTGTATCTCTCCCTCAAATTATTCCACAAGGTCAATGAATCTTTTACTATAAGGTACTCATTTTTATTTAATTCATCATGCAAATGATGGCGAAGAAAAATCATTGCTTTAGCGCGATCCTGCTGGGATGCTTGATTATCTTCCTTAATAGTATTTCCAAGATTCATAGCTTCAAGATGGATCTCAGCATCAAGGATCCAAGATAAGTAATTGTTGCCAGAAACATCAAGAGTGACAAACTCAAGTTTTGTAAGATTTGACATTATCTATGACAAAAATATATCAAGAATTAAATAAATAAACATTATTTAAAATTAAGTGATAATATACGCAAACAAACAAAAATAAAATAAAATTTTAACTATAAATCATCATATTCATAGCATTAGGATGATAACGTTTTAGTTCACATTAATCTCACATGGATCATAAGATTTATATGTTATAATATGATTCTTAAAACAATAAAGATTTCTAAGCATATGTTAGAATGTTAATTAACAAAATAGGTAATAAGATTATTAAATTTTAAAGAGACTTACAATGAATTGAGAATATCTCACAGATAGCTTTTGATGTTGAAGATCAACAACTGGCTAGAGCTTCGTGCAGATAACGTGTTGTAAAATTAATGAAAATAACAAGACAAGATAAGAGATTGTAAATATGAAACTAGTTCTTCAGGAACTATGTATGATTCTTCTCTATTATTGTGTATTTTACAAAATACCCAATACTCCCTTTTATAGACATAGACAAAGTGGGAGGTTAAGGAATAGGAAATGATAGGACATGAATTAAAAGGCTACATCAATGTATTACATGAATGTTATGGAATTCTAAAAGATGACATAAATGTGTAGAATTCCAATAGATGAAACTACTTGGTCATCCACCAAATGCATGAATGCATTCATAACAGTTCTTTCTTTCTCTTTTCTTGTGACCCATTTTTTTTATTTAGGAGTGTAATTTTGGACCGGTTATAATCGGCTTGAAAATCCTAACTGGATTGTAACCGGCACCAAGTAACCAGAAAATTGAAAAATTGGTTTAGTGCCCGATTATTTATAGCCGGATAACCGAGCACCTAGAACCAAAGAAGGTTATTGATTTCTTAAACACATGATTATAACCGGATGACAAGCTCCAGGTGTATATGTATATGTTAAAAAAAATAGCAAATTACCTTCCTACCATTTACCCTAATAGACGGACACCCCTCTTTTTCTTTCTCTTCTAGTACCTTTCTGATCTTGTTCTCTCTTCCCCATTCTCAATCCTACTCTTCCATCCATGACCTCCTTCGGTCCAAAGGCTTAATTACCGCCCAGTCTGCTCCCCAAGTAGGTGAAATCCTACACTCTGTTAGAAAATGGTACCTTAGAAGTCTTTCTTGATGAGCCATGCCTGACCAGGTTTGAGAACAGGGTGTATTTCGACAGTGTTGTGAGGGCTAATCTCACCTATGGGAGTCTTATATGAGTGGTGGGTCTTTCCCAATAAGAGCTTTTTCTATGGCTGCCAGTGAAATATATCATTGTTGATGATCCAAAATCTAGGCTTATTCTTTTTGACATAGGAGTCGCTCACAAGCAACTTTCTTTGTCACTCTTTGAAGATCTGCCCAGTTGTAAGCCACAAGGTAATTGGCTTCTGGGTCTTAGATCATATACCTTAATTTTCTTTAATCCTGGGTTCTGATTTACTGTCGACTGGGTGCTCTGTTTTCAATCCGAATAACCGGTTTGACCAGGAGTCACCAGGTAACACCCGGTTCCAAAGCTAGTTATTGAATTTCAATAATCAAAACCAGCTCCGAATTTACACCCTTATTTCCAAGAAGAGGTTTATGTAAGGATATTCGATAGCCACTGCAAATATACCTTATCTCTAGATTCTTCTTGGTTGGCTTGGACTGCGTGCTCTTTAAAATTTCAAAATCTAAAATAACTGAAATTGCCCTCTCCATAAATTCCCTACCCCTTATCCTAACGTCAATAGAGATGTGACTATTGCTGCATTCTCAAGTCTAAGTCATTTTCTCAGTCCCCTAATTGAAATTTATAAGAAATTTTCAACAAAGTTGCTTTAAGAAAAAGAGCAACCACATTGTGATTAACGTGTCACACTCTGATGTGTTAATAAAAATTAACAATTATTTTTTTACACATCATTATTAATTTAAAAGTTAAATTTTACTATTACGTTACCCTTAATTACATATTAAATATATAGTCGTGTAGTAAATATTATTATTTTCTGTATATACGACAATTAATAAAGCTAGTATTTAATAAGATGAACACCTTATCAAAAAAAAAAAAGATGAACACAATCCATTTTACTAGCTTTACGCGGAAACAACATGGAAACACCACATAGACAGAAGTAAACATGCAAAAGGACGACAATGACCACAAAAATGCATGCAAAGCCGAAAAAAAATGAAATAAAATAAAATTGACAAGAAGGGATATATACAATATACACCCTTGCCACATAAGCATGTTAATCTACAATTCCATGACCCTCCATTAATATCATTGCTTATGAAGGATCCTAGAGCGTCAAAGAAGGATCCTAGAGCCTCAAAGAAGGATCCTGGAGCCTCAGTGGCTCCTGCTCCTGCTCTAAGGATGAATTGGTGGTAGAAGGCAGCAATGGCAGCTCCAACAAAAGGTCCAACCCAGAAAATCCACTGAAACATATCATAAACATAATGATAAGTCTTAATTTCTTAACAAATATGGATCATAATTATAATATAAAAGAGTAACTCAATGAAAGGGAGGAAGGAAGAAGAGATATATATATATATACTTGGTCATTCCAGGCCTTATCTTTGTTGTAGATCACTGCGGTTGCAAAACTTCTTGCTGGGTTGATACCAGTGCCAGTGATTCAGATTGTGGCCAAATGAATCATAAACACAGCGAATCCGATAGGGAGTGGTGCCAAAACCTTCATTTTACAATAAAAATAACTACTAGAATATTAATTAAAATAATTAAATCAATCACTTTCTATTAAGTTTAAGCTTTTAGAATAAGTAATTATTTAATACGGTATCAGATCTGCTTACATTGTACTTCCAAAAATAAAATTAAAAAAAAAAAAAAAAAAAAGACCTACTTACATTGTTGGGATATATAAGTAGTGATTTAACAATAACATAACATATGAGAAATGCTATTTAGGGAAAGGAGACTTATAGGCCTGAATTTTCAACAAAAAAACTAAAAATAAAAATAAAGAGTTGTTTTATAAATTGATAAGTTTCCATATGATGTAAGAAATGCATTATTCTCAAATCAAGTAGTTAAATTCATCCATCCAAGCTACGTTTCCAAAAGAAGTTAAACGGAACCCATCAAAAGGTGGGTATTGAAGCAAAAAACTTCAATAATTTTCTTTATAGTAAAGAAAGAAAAACGAAAAGGAAAACAAATGAATCCATCACCTGACATAGAGTTGAAATGAGATAATATAGCCACATATAGCCTAATAAAAAGGAGCTCATATTCAGCTCATCTCTTTTCATTTTGGGCAGGCAAGATCATAAAGCATATGAATAAGGTTGTAAATAAACCAGTCCGTTCAATAACCTGCTCGATACCCGCTCGGTTTAGCCTAATTCGAAATCGAGCTCGATACTATAAAAACTCATTTGTTACTGTAGAAACCCGTTCAATTAGTAAGTGATACATACCTGACTCGTTCGACAAAATTTGATAGGGGCTTGCGAGTTCAGCTCGTTTAAAGCTTGATCGGACCACTCGTCCGGCTCGTTAATCTAACTCGTTTGCTCGTTTATATCTTTTTTTTTTTTTTTTTTTGTGTGTGTGTGTCTATATATATATATATTACTAAAAATGAGTTATATAAATTTAAGCATGTATATTACTAATTAAGTAATATATGTTATATATATTACTTAATATTTATATGTGTGTGTATTAGTTAATATATACTAAATAAATATAATTTACTATATGTTACTTGATATATATAGTAGTTAACTATAGTCTATAAGTCATTTTTTGATATATATATATATATATAGACACACACACACACACACACTAAATAAGCATATAGTATACTAGCTGTTGGGAAAATTATCATTCCCAAAACCCAAGTGAGCCTATGACAGAACTCTGGGCTAAGTCGGTCCAACCGACCTGAAGAGACCCGTAAAAACCTGGTCGGTCATCTAGGTCTCGTATATTCCTTACAGAATCTTATGAATATCCTCAGTTACCAGAACAAATGATAGGCAGAGCTGGTACATCTCAGAAGATCTGCGCCTGAGAATACGAGAAGAACACATATGGAATGTGTAACACCTCGATCCTATATTGGGAAGAGATGGATAGCTCACATAGAGTGAGTGGTTTATAAAAATACTAATGGGTGCTAAGTCTCATATTGCCTAGTTAATAAGTGAAACTGGGCTTTATAAGGGATTCTATAAAAACTCCAAATTGACTAGTCATTTTGGAGTGATAGTGCAGATGTGACTATCAGTTTTTTCTAGGTCGTTACAAATGATATTAGAGTCACCTAGAAACGCCAAGTCATGTGGTACTGGAGCACTACACGACGTGTCTCTAACAAGGACGTCTGGGGTTTAATGGGGGAGTTTGTAATACCCTGGTCTCATATTAGGAAGAGATGAATAACTCACATAGAGAGAATGTTTTATAAAGATATTTATGGGTGCTAAATCCCACATTGCGTAGTTACTAAGCAAAATTGGGCTTTATAAGAGATTCTATGAAAGCTCCAAATTGACTAGTCCTTTTGGGGTGATAGCGCAGATGTGGCTAGCGCTTTTCCCTAGGTCGTTACATTGCGCTATCACCCCAAAAGAATGATGTCGTACGTCTTGAAGAATGCCCGAGCCACATATCAAAGGTTAGTAAACAAAATGTTTCAAGATCAAATATGGAGAAATGTGGAGGTTTACGTCGATGATATGCTAGTGAAAAGCATACAAGAAACTGGCCATATAGCAGATTTGAGATAGACATTCAGCACACTGAGATGAAACAAAATGAAATTGAATCTGGCTAAGTGTGCTTTCGGTGTCTCATCTGGGAAGTTCATAGGATTCATGGTATCATAGAGGGACATAGAGGCTAATCCCGAGAAGGTGAAAGTAGTTCTAAAAATGCAACCGCCAATAACAATTAAGCAGCTGCAACAACTGACCGGGATGATAGCTACCCTGAACCGATTTATCTCCTAGTTTACTGATAAGTGTCTCCCTTTCTTTAAAATCTTGACAAAGGCATTCACTTGGAGCGAAGAATGTGAAGAAGCCATCAACAAATTGAAGGAATATCTTATGAACCCAACACTCTTGAGCCGACCAACCGAGGGTGAGATACTCTACCTTTATTTGGCAGTATCTCCCTCGGTTGTAAGCTTGGCACTCATTAGAGAAGACTCAGAGGGTTCAGAAATTGGTATACTTCACTAGCAAAGGAATTTATGGAGTTGAGGAAAGGTATCCTCGAATTGAAAAATTGGCCTTTGCCCTAGTCATCTCGGCTCGGAGGCTAAGACCATGCTTTCAAGCTCGCCATACTGGTGTTGACTGAGTACCCCATGAAGAAAGTGTTGCAGAAGCCAGACCTCTTAGGAAGACTTGTACATTGGGCAATAGAGCTCGGATAGTTCAACATCGAATTTCATCCCCGAACAGCGATCAAGGGTCAGACCCTAGTTGACTTTTTGGTAGAATTTTGCAATATTCTCGAGAGTAAAGAACTCCCAAAAGAAGCTATTTGGGTGGTCTACGTGGATGGATCCTCGGCAAACAAAAGAAGTGGCGTCGGAATTGCCCTTACCAGCCCGAAAGGTGTGGAATTTCTGTATGCCATCAAACTAGATTTTATATCCACGAACAATGAGGCAAAGTACGAAGCTGTCCTTGTCGGACTATCCATAGCCCGGGAAATGGGTGCTGCAACTGTGAAAGTCCAAAGCGATGCCTAAGTGGTGGTGGGCCACATATAGGGAGAATTCGAAGCTTAGGGGGACAATTTGGTCAAATACCTAAGCAAGGTACATGAATTTTAGTCTTACCAGGACATGGTAGTACTGGCGAATATTCCCTGAGAGGATAACATCCGAGCCGATGCACTATCAGATTGGGATCCAGTACAAACCAGGAGGTTGAAGCCTCAGCGCAGGAAGTGATAATCATTGCCGAGCCCTCAGTCACACCTAGGCAAGACATGATGAAAGTAGATGATGAGACAATTGAGCCGGAATGGGCTACCAAAATCATCCAATATTTGAAGAATGGATTGCTGCCAGGGGATAAAACGCAGTCCTGAAAAGTAAAACTACAGTCAGCCTAGTACACAATGATTGGAGAAGCACTGTATTGAAGAGGTTACACTTTGCCTCTTTTCAAGTGTCTCTTGAGATTCGAAGCTAACTATGTGCTGAAAGAGATACATGAAGGAGTATGCGGGAATCACTCGGGGGGTCGGATGTTAGCGCACAAAGCAATGCGGGCCGGTTATTATTGGCCTACAATGAGTAAAGACTCAACCGAGCTAGTAAAGCACCATGACAAGTGCCAGAGATTTGCCAGAGTCATGAAGAATCCCTTGAAGAAGCTTAGTTCCATCTCTTCACCATGTCCATTTGCCAAATGGGGCGTTGATATTGTCGGACCAATGCCCCCTAGAAAAGGAAGTCAGAAATTCCTAGTAGTTACTGTGGATTATTTCACCAAATTGGTAGAAGCTGAAGCACTGGCCACCATTACCACTGAGGCTGTAACAAATTTCCTATGAAAATCAGTCGTGTGCTGGTATGGAATACCCTATGCAATTGTCACTAATAACGGGAAACAATTTGACTGTGGCCTCTTCTGAAAATGGTGTGTCGAGCTTCACATTCGGAACTACTACTCGACTCCGGTATATCCTCAAGCAAATGGGCAAGTAGAAGCAGCTAACAAGAACTTGGTAAGAACTCTGAAGAAAACGCTCGTCCAATAGAAAGGATCTTGGGTGGAATTCGTCCCGGATGTGTTGTGGTCCTATTGCACTATGATTAGAACCCCGACCAAGGAAACACCTTTCTCCCTGACTTTTGGGACCAAGGTTGTAATCCTAGCTGAGGTGGGTTGTCCGAGCTTCAGGGTATCCCACTACAATCTGGGACTCAATGATGAAGGAATCAACTTGCACTTGGATCTGTTGCAAGAAAAATGAGAAGCAGCATAAGTGACCCAGGCGATCTATTAGCAGTTAGCAGCTCACTATTTCAACAAAAAGGTGAGCCCCAGAAATTTCAAAGTTGGAGATTAGGTTCTGAGAAAAGTGATGCTGGGAACGAAAGACCCGGCAAAAGGAAAGCTCGCACCCTAGTGGGAGGGACCCTACTGAGTGGTCAAGACTCACCCGAAGGAAGCTTACCGACTAGAGACAGTTAAGGGCAAGCCATTACCGAGAGAGAATGGAATGCCGAGCATCTCAAGAAATATTATCTCTAACTTTCATGTATTCCTAATCTTGTTATTTGCTTACATGATATATGAAGTTAGAATTTTCATTGATTCATTATTGCGGTGAGGATCTTTCTCTCGGAAATAAATGAGCAGCCCAGAATATGATTGTTGACTTCGGAAATTTTGTTAACTTAGACAAACCCGAATATTTTTCTCAGTTACCTTCTTCGATAATAACTCAGATAAACCTGAATATTTGTCTACGTTACTAGGGAGTAGTTCGGAAAAACTGATTAGTTATCTCCCTCGGATGTAACTTAGACAAACCTGAATATTTGTCTACGTTGTAAAGAGGGTAGCTTTGAAATCTTAAATTTTGATTTAGTTACCTTCCTCGGTAATAACTCAAACAAACTTGAATATTTGTCTAAGTTATTAGAGGGATAGCTCAAAAATTTTAAAAAGATACCTTCCTTGGTAATAACTCAAACGAAAATGATTATTTGCCTAAGTTATTTGGGGGGTAGCTCGGTTATGATTTGCTAAGTTATAAATTACTTGATTCAGCATTGTCGGAAACAACTCAGACAAAAATGATTATTTGTCTTAGTTATTGGGGGGTGGCTCGGTAATAACTATAACACTATGATGCAAGTAACAATTTTGAAGACAAAATTTTGAAAGATAGATATTTCATCAAAGAAATTTCTTGATTATAGAGATTCAAAATACGAGTACAAACAAAAATATTTTACAAGTCTCCATCACTTTGTTGATCCTCGACAGCCGTACCAGGAGTAGGCTCAAAAGTTGAAGGCCTAGAAACGAGAATATCTTGATAAGGGTTGGGAGCATTCTTGCCCCACTCTGGAACGTCCGGGAAGAACTCAACCCCCTTCGTGTCAATCTCGGTAATTGCCTCACCTGGCATGCCATCAAGAGAGGAGTTCACGATCTCCCCGAAGTCATGGCACAAGTGTAAGCTGCTTGAAGTACCGCTTTGCCTTAGACTTGTAATGGTGATACTTCTTTCAAGGTCTTGTATACCGGCTCTCGGCATCCTTCTGCAGCTCGGTTGCAGCTTGCTTCTTGGCCACAAC
This sequence comes from Alnus glutinosa, assembly GCF_958979055.1. NCBI lineage: Eukaryota > Viridiplantae > Streptophyta > Magnoliopsida > Fagales > Betulaceae > Alnus > Alnus glutinosa. Next base: position 17,840,972 of record NC_084894.1, on the reverse strand, counting down.
TTACTCCTTCTTAGCTTTGGTAATGTTCAATTCTGCAACCAACGTCACCCTTCGAGCTTAAGCTGCATTGAGCTCCTGTGCAAAATGATACTTGGCTTCCTGGGCATCGGTCAGTTCAACCAATACCCTGTCCAATGTAACCTTGGACTCAGAAGCCCGGGCTTGCAATTCCTCCTGCTGTTTCTGGCCTGCCTTGATCTGTTGGTCTCGAGAGAATATCTCTTAATCCTGAGTTTGGAGGTCCTTCCTCAACTGCTCCACCTCGGGCTCCAACCCTTTCAGCCGAGAGACTTCATCCTCAAGGCTTCATATTCAGGCTTGCATCTCGGCTACTTTCGATGAATGGGTGGTGTTCATGTGCCTTTGGAAGTTCTGCCATAGTGCAGCCAGTTTGACTATGAACTAAAAGATTAAGAAAAAGGGTTAGTGAAAAAATAACTAAGTGTGGAAAAGTATGTAAGGAAAAGAAAAACCTTACCTGGAATTGGGAGTGAACGAGCATCCCAGCAAACCTCTGGGAGTAGTCCTCCAAATATCCAGTATGAAGTCCTCGGGAAGAATCGCAGAGATAGCGTCCAATGGATTTCCCAGCAAACCTTCGCTGAGGGACCTGATTCGGGGCCTTCTCCGGGAAGTACTCGCTCCGCCGGTAGTTGGAGTAGAACCAAAACGATCGGTCAGGGCCAGCTACTACTGCTCGGTTTGAACATTCTCCTTATTGGACATTGGCATATCAATGGACCGAATGTCGGATGTTGGACATTGGAATTGTTCGGGCCGGTTGTTGACCTTTGGCTTGAATGTTTGCCTCAGTGGTGACCAGCACAGCATCAGAAGGATCCATATCGATCGAATGTTGTTGATCGTCAGCTCGAGTAGATTCTTGCTCGGCTTCCAGAGGTGGAGGAGACAAAGCGGGATCTGAAACAGGACTCTGAGGGGAAGAGTTTGCTTGTCGCTCAAGCTTCGCATCTTCAATACCCGCTCTGAGTCCCCTGGAAGAATGGATGCTCATCTCCTCATCCTCGGAGTCATCATTGGACGGGTCAGCTTGAAAGACAGGCTCCTCTGGAGGTACAAATGCTAGACGACTCCGACCAAATATGTACATGGTCAGATCCGAGGCAAGTTTGGGCATCTTTGGAGCTTCATCGGCTTTCTCGTTACCCTTTTCAGCTTTTTTGCGCATGTCTTCAACCGAAGAAGGCCGACATCCAGTTGACCAGCCCCAAGATCTTCGTTAGCTAGGGTGAATTGAAAACCAAACACAGTTTCCCTTTTAGTCCTAGCAGCTTCCCAGTTAATGGTTGCTGCTGGGGTGGAAGTTTCAGCTATCCTAGGAGTGGCCACGATTTGAATCTCGGGCTCCACCTCCCTCGATGTTGTAGTGGGTTGCTTCTTTGTCTTCCTTGGAGCCGAATGTCTCAGTCGGGAGGCAGCCACAGAAGGTTGTTGAGTCGTCTTCTTTTTGGAGGCTTTTTCGGGGGGCTTCCCCAGTGTAGAAGCCTCTGATCCATCTTTCTTGGACTTCTTGGACTTGCCCTTTTTGTCGAGCAGAACCTTGTCCTCTAGTATCCAATACACGAGATGCTCGCTCATGCTGGCATCAGTCACGATTTTTTCAAAATTAATCCCGTTTGTGATGTTTTTCGCTCGCCGAGAGAAGTTGATCATCTCAACGACCCTAGCTCTTTCGGCTCGGTTCAGATGGGGAGGTTCCCTCAATTCGTTCGCTAGAGGTTGCCATACCCGACGCGCTCTTTGATCCTTGGGAAGCGTGTCGGTTAGCTCGAACTCAGGAAGATGAAGATTGGGTTCGGGTTTTGACGAACTTGGAAGGCCACCATCCCATTGCATTGGACGAACAGACGATAAATGTTGAAGAACTCCGGAATGGTCATCCGGGCTCCAAGCACTGTTCGCCATATTATGAAGGAGGAAAAGACGTACCTCCACCTGTTCGACACAATTTGGGTCGGTGCTACGCTCAAAAATAGCAACAACTCTCGAGCGATGGCTCGAAAGGGAAACCGGAGTCCTGCCATCAACATTCTCTTAAAAATTGTCACTTCCCCGCCATTGATAGTTTGGGTGGCCGGATCTTGGAAGTAAAGAGCAACGAAGGAGCGTATATGATAGTTGTTGTGAAGGCGATGCTCATCTGTCACAGTTGGCCTAGCCGCCCGTCGATTCTCAAGCGGTACTAGAGCCGGAGGAGATCCCCTAGCCTTAACTTGCTCCTCTTGGAGCTCGGGGTGAGCGTTGTCATTACTAGAGTCGGAGTCGGAAGACATTTTTCGAGATTTGGGTGAAAAACTTAAGAAGTGAAGAAGGTAGAAAGGAGTGAGAGCAAATGAGCAAGAGCAAGAGGGTTGTAAAAAGTGAAAAATGAAAGAGTGACAATAAACACTTATATAGGCGAGGTGTCATCAATGCTAGCAGGTCGCAAGTGCCTGGGAGTCCAACCGATACCATCAATGCGCCAGCTGTCATTGTGCGCCCGAGACTCGTGGCATCACCCATCAAGTCTCCAGCTGTTAGATTCGAACCATGAACTAAGGCGTCATCATTAAAAAGATGCCTCGAGCGACGTAGACCCCAGAATCGGGGCGTCATCTTAAAATGACGCTTAGAGGAGGGTGGTCCGAGAAACGAGGTCGTCATCATTAAAATGATGCCTTGAGCAATGCAGACCCTAGAATCTAGGCGTCATCTTAAAATGATGCCTAGAGTAGCGTGGTCAGAGAAACGAGGTTTGAAGTCATCATTACTCTCAAAAAGGGTGGCGGTTGCGTTGGACACAATACCCGATGAAAAATTGGAAAAATTGGAATGATTAATTCTCTTAAATGAGGTAGTTTGAATAAAAGAATTTGGGGGATAACTATTGGAGGAATTATCATTCCCAAAGCCCAAGTAAGCCCATGACCGAACTCTGGGCCCAGTCAGTCCAACCTACCCGAAGAGACCTGTGAAGACCGGGTTGATCATCAGGGTCTCGGATATTCCTTATAGAATCTTATTAATATCCTCGGTTACCAGAATCGGGGATAAGTAGAGTTGGTACATCTCAGAAGATCTGGGCCTTGGAACATGAGAAGAACGCATACGAAATGTCCATGTCCAGTTGCTCACAGGAACGAATTTCTCGAGATCACAACGAGGCAATATGGATGACACATGCTCAAATGTTTATCTTGATATTACAGTTGAAATTTATGGGATAAGGTTTGAACCATGATCCCTAGACAGGTGCAGAAAGACTTTATCCCAAATTTTCCAGGATAACCTCTTATCCCACAAGATATGGGATAAAAGACCTGTTTGAGTTCAGCTGAAGGACAATCTTACTCGAACCGGACTCTCCACCAGATAAGGCCTAATCCCACATGGTCTAGGGATTAGACTACTAATTGAATTACATTATAGAACCCTGATTATATCAGAACTACATGCCTATAAATACGCTAGGATGCCAAGTATCAAAGCTCTTTAATCTCTCTGATATTGATGTGCTCTAATTACTCCTAAATATTTGTCAATTAAATTTGACTTAGGCATCAGAGTGAGACCTCGTCGACACACCCGACAAGCCTCTTATTGTTTTGTAGACATTGAATGCAGCGTATCAAAAAGCGACACGTCACCAAACCGAAAACTGTACCAACAGTAGCTAAGTAAATATAGTATTGCATTTTAATTATAATACTTTGATAAAAGTATTTAGTAGGTTAAAATAACATATTAAGTTATTAATAATTAATATATAACAATATATATATATATATAATATAACATACATATATCACATTACACATGGTTAACAATAGTTATAGATTATACTTATATTATAGTTATTTAGTTATATATATATATATATATATATATATATATATATATATATATATATATATATATATATATATGAATAATGATTCAATGCCACCTAAATATACAACTTTTCACCACCTTGCCTATGTGGCAAGGTGGTCCCCCACTACTTTTTGAGTTTTTTTATTTTTTAAAAATAAATTAAAGTGGGGGACCACCTTGCCACATAGACAAGGTGGTGAAAAGTTGTATATTTAGGAGGTAGTGAATCACTACTCTCTCTCTCTCTCTCTCTCTCTCTCTCTCTCTCTCTATATATATATATATATATATATATATATATATATCATACATTAGACTTACTATTTGCTCACATTATACATAGACGATAGTTTATACTCTCTAGTTATATATAATAACATATTGTTAATTAGTTATTTATAGACTATAGTTATGTATTATATTTTATAATATGTCTTAAATAGTTACATATTATATATTTATGTTATTAATAAATGTATAGAAGTTGTTCACAAACTCGGGTTTAAACTTCTCTTTGATCACACATTGAAAAATAGCCTAACTCGAGTTCTAGTTGAACCAAGCTTATCGAGTAACCCGGTTTGGCTTGAATGGTATTCTCAACGAGCTCTAGTTTGCCTGAGTTTTAAACGAGTCGAGTTTGAACACACATTTCATAACTCCAATCGAGTTTGAGTTTGACTCATAAACGAGCTAGTCTAGAAATTTTAAAGCTCGATTTGACTCAGCTCGGCTCAATTACATCCCTTAATATAAAGAATATAATTGCATTAAAGGACCGGGTACGATGAGGTGCTTATTGGAACATGGGTGCTTACTGGAACATGGGAGTCTCTTACGCTCCTCTTAGGATCAGTGGCTGAGAAGACAGTGTAGACAAGAACAAAGGTACCAATGATCTCGGCCCCCAATCCGACGTCCTTGTTGTACCCAGGAGAGAGCTTGTTGGCCAGGGGCGGAGCCAGGGGGGACGAGAGGGGGCACATGCCCCCTCTCGACCCTCAAAATTTTCCCTCACCCCTAGCAGGTTTTTTCTCAATACCTTGGTTGCCCACCCTCAACCACTCGCCAGGGGCATCTTCATTACGTGGACAAAGCATTTCTAACACTAAGAGGATTGAGATTCGGTCTTTTAAGCTATCACCATTTTTAGGTTTTTAAGTTTTTAAGTTTCTGAAACTTTTAGGTTTAACATTTGACTCTTCCAAGAAGATGAACAAAACGCACTGTTTCATTAATTTTGTTAACAAAACGTGTTGGGTTGTTGGCGCTTTAGCGTGTTGCGTCTCCTTGAGGTATTGCCGTATTGGGAACTGTTGCATGTGTTGGCCGTTGGCGTGGTAAACGTTTAGCCGACATACTGGAGAGTTGGGAAACTAAAAAAATTTACAGACTTACAATTGTCCATCACCCATCAGAATTTTGTTTTTGTTTTTTTTTTTTTTAAAAAAATAAAAATTATTCAATGGGGAAAGATAACAAGTCAACAAATCAAATATCTCTCTTCAAACTTGCTTAAGAATTTAACAGATCATCAAACGACAAAAAGTAGCCTTTTTTCTTTTTTTCCTTTTTCCCTGTGTACGGTAAAAAGAAAGAGTGAAAAGCTTTCCTTTTTTCTTTTTTCAAGATTTCTTTTCAATGAATAGTTTTAGGTATGTAGTGAGATTTACGGACTGATTTATTTTTAATTTTATTATTAAATAGTAATAGATTTTTTAATTAAGTTTTATATGTAAATTGTTCTTTTAAATAAGTTGTTTATATATATATATGAAATATATAATTGTAATTACTTGAAATTATGGAGAATAACAATAATTTTAGTGAGCTTCAATCAATTTTAAATGAGCTCGTGTTAAGGTAAATTTAACAAATTTAAAATATGAAAACTCTTGGAGAATAGGCGTGACAAAATAATGTAATCATGAAACTTTTTATATTTATTTAGATTTTGTATTTAACATTTTCTTTTAAAATAATTGTTTATGGATATATATAATTTTTGTTACATATTTTAATTATATGAAATATATAATTGTATTTAGCTGAGATTATAGATAAAAGTAATGTTTTTATTGAGCTCCAATCAAATTTTAAACGAGCTCATATTGAGACAAATTTATCAAATTTACATGTAAATCCTTGTCTAAGAAAAAAAAAATTTGACTACCATTCTAGTGATATTGACAAAATCCGAAAAGCATATCTACAAAAAAGACTTTATCAACCAATTAACCATGGTTTAATACAAACACAATTTAGAAAAATTTGGCATCATTTTGTTGAATTATTTATCTATTTCGTTTGTTATATTTTTTAATATTTTTAATTAATTTCTATTCAATTTTTTTTTTCATTCATAAAAAAAAAAAAACTTGACCCCCCTAAATAAAATTCCTGGCTCTGCCACTGGTAGGAACATGAAGATTGCTTTAACATTAGATGGGTTTAATCCTTTTTGGAACATGAGCACTTTCCACAATACTTGGCCAGTAATGCTTGTTCCATACAACTTGCCTACTTGGATGTGCAAGAAACAGATGTTGTTCATTCTATCCCTGGTTATCTCGGGCCCGAGTTCACCTGGTATGGATTTAGATGTCTACCTTCAGCCCTTGATTAATGAGCTATAAGAACTGTGGAATATAGGGGTACGCACATTTGATGCTTCAAAGAAGAATAATTTTGTTATGCGAGCTCAGTTGATGTGGACAATAAATGACTTCTCAGCATTCGCAGATTTGTCCAGGTGGCCTAACAGGGGTGCGAAGGCATGTTCTTGCTGTATGCAGTCGACGAGGTCTATATGGTTGAAACACGGCAAGAAATATTGGTATATGGGCCACAGGAGATGCTTTCCCATGGAGCATTTGTGGCAGCTGGACAAAAGAACATTTGACGGGACTGAAGAACTAGAATGTGCTCCCGATGTGCAATGTGGGGATAAAATCTTTGGACAGTTGGATGGAATGTCATTTGGGGATGAGAGCGCGGGTAAGAAAAAAATGGAAGAAGCGGAAGAAGGGTGCAGCAACTACTGAGGATAATGTAGTATGGAAAAAGGAAAAATATTTTCTTCAGATTACCGTACTGGAATGACAATTTATTGCGACACAATCTTGATGTCATGCGTATAGAGAAAAAGGTCATGGACAACATACTTGACACAATTCGGGATATCAAAGGGAAAACAAAGGACAACCTCGCAGCTCGGCAAGACTTGAAAGAAATGGGTTTGAGAACTAAACTGCCTCCGTACTCGGTTGTTGATGGTAAAACAAATATTCCCTCAGCTTGCCACACGATGTCCAGGGATGATAAAACACACTTTTTGAGGGTGCCAGACGGATATGCCTCAAACGTTTCGCGTTGTGTACGACTAAAGGAGCATACGATATCAGGGTTGAAGAGCCATGACAATCACGTACTCATGCAGCAGCTTCTCCCTATTGCATTGCGCGGGTCACTGCCAGATAAAGTGGTTAGACCTATTGTTAAGATGTCCGCATTTTTTCAGAGGCATATGCTCAACCAAAGATGATATGGACCGACTGGAGGGTGATGTCTATGCCACTTTGTGCAAGCTGGAACTGGTATTCCCCCACGGCTTTTTTACCAGCATGGTCCACTTGGTCGTGCATCTTATGCGTGAATGTAGACTCGGTGGACCCATACAATATAGGTGGATGTACTCGGCAAAGAGGTAGAACGTGAATATATATAAAATTATAATTTTATTAATTATTTCTTTTTTTAAGGACAAGATCTAACTAAGTTGATTGCATGAGTGTACACTCTAGGAGCCTTGGGGGTACAAGTCTAAAGTGCGCAATAAAGCGGCTCTTGAGGGGTGCATTGCGGAGGGGTACATAGCGATCGAGTTGGTAACGTTCTGTTCGAGGTATCTAGATAACACAGCAACCTTCCACAATAGACCCCAAAGGAATCCTGATGGTTCAAAAGGGGTGAATACATGAGTCACTCTGAATCGTTTGACATTGACACAGATTCACCCTTATATTATGTTCAACTCTAACAAATTCCTTCAATTGCGAACATAAGTCATGTTTATAGAATATGCCTATTCAATTACGTTGCTGAATAATAAATAATTAAAATAATTTTGAGATGTAGGATGCACATGGATACGTTTAGGCGAGCATGCAATAGAGGCTGTATTATGAACGATCGGTTTGAAGCCCAGCATCATGAGCAGTTCTGCGAATGGTACCGTGCATATGTAGGAATAATGTGGTGTTTAGCTATATATATATGTCAACCCAAATTAAGTAACTTTGCATTTTCCATTAATTGTAATACACACATAGGTCAATCGATTGGACGATCAACGTAGGGAGGAAATGGGTCACAAATTGGTTATGCATTGTAGAGCACTGAAGGAGACAGGTATGTGGTCAGTGGCAAACTATTTCGCATTCTTGCACATGATGTGGGAAGGAGGACTCAGAATAGTGGTGTATGCGTGTCGACCGTTGATGACGAAATGTATTAAAGGAGTTAACAAATATAGTTGAGGTCAAGTACTATGACAAGACTAAGTATGTCCTATTCAAGTGCAATTGGGCGGACACCACGAAGGACAGTGGATACAAGGTAGACGACTATGGCCTAGTGCTTGTCAATTTCAATCACCTTGTCCACAGGGGAGAGCTAATTATTGATGAGCCTTATGTGCTAACTTCTAAAGTTGACCAAGTATTTTACATGGAAGATGAAAGGAATCCAGATTAGGCTTGTGCCGTAATAACTAAACCAAGGAACATGTACGACATTGGTCAGGGTCAAGGGCCTAATGATGCAGGTACCACCTATCACGAGTGCGAGCTGCTCGTATTAACCAGTGGTAACCTCCATGATCTGCTGGATGACTTTGACCATGACAGGCTCGATTTAGATCTAATTGAAGCACGTGTGAATGAATAAATCGTATTTGCTTGTACGATTCACATAAATTCTATTACATCATTTGTAAATGATAGTAATTAAAAAGTGAATTGATAAAATGGTATAAATCTCATTGTCAAATTCTCATGTTCCTTATGAATATATATTTGGGTAATTATACGTATTAATTAAAATATTTGGGTGTCTAATATATTTCGCAAGTTTCAATGGAATAGAGGAGTAAACATTGTGTGACTCGGGGCCCATGCATGCATACAAAAAAAATGCCCCTTCCTGGCATTTTTTAAATGCCAGGAATGCATCAATAAATGCCAAGAAACAAGTTCCTGGCATTTGATTCTTGGCAGTTACATCTACCACAAATGCAGTGTCTGGAAATTTATAATTATTGGCATATGTGATATATGCCAGAATATCTTGGCACAAGAATTATTGCCAGGAATGAACCAACAAGCGCCAGGAAATAATTCTCGGCGCATTGTTGCACCCTCTAGCGCATGCCCATGCGCCAGAGTGTGTTTTCCTTGGCACTTGGGCATACGCAAGGGAGTGCTTGCACCCCTGGCGCATGCCCATGCGCCAATGAGATTCAACTTCATGTACCAATTAAGAATCTATAACTTTTATTTAATTAATATTAATTTGTATTAACACTGTAGAATCGGAATTTTTAAAGCCTATAAAATCGGTTTCTAAAGTACCAAAATCCTTATAAACAAAAAATTAAACATAATACACAAATCCTGATAAACTAATTACTTAAACATATTATAATAAAAAAATTCATAAACAAAAAAGTCATTGTCATTCAAAAAAGTCTTCATTTAATTTCTTTGCCATTCACTGCTGAACAATACCCCCCCCAAAAAAAAAACGAACATCATACAAAAATCCTGATAAACATATTCTGATAAACAAATTCATAAACAAGAAAGCCATTGCCATCCAAGAAATCCACAAAATTCTTCATTTAGTAGCTGTCATTTACTGCTGAACAATACCCCCCAAAATAATGTCATCACACTGGTCCCTCAGCCTGCACAGATGAAACCTATCTAATTGATCACAAATCACTCAATTAGATAGGAATTTATAATAAATGTTATAGATCCAAGTTCCAATACCAACCTGAGGGCCAGTCCCAAAGCCATGGAATATAGAGAACCAAAGCATGAGGATTAGAAGCAAACAACCCAGGTAGTCTACAAACACAATCCTGGGCATCTAGGTAAATATACCATGGTTCAATGACAAGAACTTTTGTAAGGACAATGTAAGGCATGCACCTAGTCAACAGAAAACTTTTTGTACCTTCCCCTTTTCCATTATGTCTTTGGCAAGGAGCAGAGATATTCGAGAAGGTCTATGCGTACCAAAACATTTTCAAAATAAGAATCTGCTGTAAATTTAGCATAATGCATTATGTGGACTCGAGAATTGTTGTAAAGAAAGTACTAGCAAGACCCTTTCTGTCTTACCAAAGTAAAATGTGTATAGGTATTTTAGATAAGAGGAAGCTTCTTTTTTGTTATGCTTATAAACTCACCTTGAGGAAAAATGCTCATAATTTAAAAGAACAATTTTGGTTGTTGGTGAAGGATAGAACCACCACAACACAAGGGGAAAAAACAGAGAAGAGTCGAAGAGTCACTTACATGGGCAAATCAGGGTCATCATCGAGCTCATTTCCACCAAAGTTTCCCCCATCACCATCTTCTTGGTGCTTTACCACCCAAAGTTTATCATTCTGCCTATTCTTCTAGTCCTCCATTCGATCCTTCCAAGCCACACTCCCATACCCGTATACTGCAATGTCTTTCTTAGGAGCCATTGGTTTAGGTTGCACTATAACACAAACATTGAAAGTTCTAAACTCTGTCTAAGCAAAAATTAATTCTAGACAGCAAGTAAACAAAAAATTTGCAACTACTTGAGGAAAAATGACTTACATGGTATAGATGGATCAGGAAAAGGCACTGGGTGGATTCCATTTCCATGAGCAATAAATGGGGGTACAATAAGAGCATGTCTATCAGAAGAAATCTCATAATCCTAAAACAACAAAAAATTATCTTCCTTTATTAATGAAACAAGTTTAATTTCAAACAAAAGAATGCAAGAAAAGATCCTGAACAAAGAGCAAGCAGATAGAGTAGCTTCCAACTAACAAAACGCAGAACCCAAGCAGCTTGACAATGCAACAAAAAGGGCAAATATTTTGTTTTTTTATAACCAATAAATGTACCACTAACTACACTGAATCAAGGATTCATGTGGGGAAAATCCTACTGAGTGCACAGATTATTCTTAGCCTCTGAATCTTCAACCTTCAAGAAGAAACTAGCATCAATGTAATTAATGTGATTCCTTGGAAAAAGATATGAGTCTCCATTTCCTACCATAGACTACCTCAGCATCTTCGTGTCCAAACGAAGATCAGTAACTCTGTGTGTGTGTGTGTGTGAGAGAGAGAGAGAGAGAGAAAGAGAGAGAGAGAGAGAGAGAGAGATTCAATATAGATCAATATCCCCTAAAATAACAAACATCATACACAAATCCTGATAAACTAATTACTTAAACATATTCTGAAAAACAAATTTATAAACAAGAAAGTCATTGTCATCCAAAAAACCCAAAAAATTCTTCTTCCTAATCATCCACTAAATCATTGTCACGATTGGCGTTGGTGACACATTCGGGGAGATTCAAGAGAATAAGTCGATAATCAGAGTTAAAGTTTGGTTGACTGACCATCTACATACACCAAATATTTTGATCATAACATGAAAGAAAAAAAAAGTATTCATTATATATGCTAAAGACAATGTTATGTATTTATCGATGGATGCGAATTCTGAAATGCAGCTTTAAATTCCTCAAATTCCTTGAGAAACTGAGCATAGTTAACATATTGTGGATAGTTAGATGGGACTTGTGGTGCGGAAGAGGATGTGGCCTTAGAGCCAGATGCACGCCTAATGCCCAATCCATGTACCCGTTCAGGCCTTTCTTTGCCAAATACTTGTCCATATGCGTCATTTGGATCCCAATCTATACAACCATGTGTGGGCGTTCGTGTCGATGGAGGCGATTTTGACATAATCTCCTTCATTAGTGCCTATAACAAGATAAACAGATTAGCAAATCATTGGTTTGTCTTGTCACCTCCTTCTATGACACTAATTAAAAAAACACTCAAACAACCATTAAAAAACAAAAACTAGAAATTATACTAACAAAATAAATCAAACACACATACGATTTTATCCCCCGCCTCTGTTGTCACAGGAGTGCCATCCTTGTGTGTGTGAGTTTCGATAAATAACGAGCTTCTGACAGGGCCTTTCCCCGATCCTGACTCCTACATATTATGAATTTAAAAACATACATTCAAAATAAATTATGTTAAAAGCCATCTAATGCAGGCACCCACTCAATATCTCTTTCAATGCGTACCTGTTCAAAATATAGCTTAGCTAAGCTCTTTGACCCATATGTGTGTTGAATGTTTTCGATGGCCTGACGTTCCTTATTTTGAAGGGCTTTCCTCTACATATTTTCAATAAAATAGTGAGATACATAAGCGTAACAAATGTTGGGATGGTAATAAAGAGACATTGTTACCTGCACTTTGGGATCACACCAATGTCGAACTTCAGCTTCAAAATCAACAAGGTTGCTAATGTATTGCAGATCAATCGCGGCAATAACATGCTCTGTAGACTCACCTGGCTGGATGTTCAATGACTTCTTAAGTTCGTATTTGTACTCCCTCCTCCTTTTTGACAAATTCGAGTATGCATGTTGTTTTACAACCTCTAGTGGAAGATTCGTCTCAAACTTGAACTTCCTATACATCGAAGTTATAACCACAACGGAGTTAGTACTATCTTTCCAACAAATAGTGATAGTGGATATAATTAACAAAGACAACTAAATGAAGCAAATGTATATATAAATTTATTTTCTCACGTGAATAATTTCCCACATTGCTTCTTCTTTGTCATTTGGCACAGACCTCCAATTGTTGGGGATTAGAGGGCACAAGCTAGCTGTTCTCATAAGGAAGAACAAACGCCGGGGAACTTCTCGCTACCCACTCCAACTACCTGACCGTCATTATTCATTAGAATGACAATCCACAGTTCACCACGCAATTGGCAAACATTTTTCGCTCCACCTACACTACATGTATCGCGAATTCCATTCTCATCTGTAATTTAAAAAGAACTTATGTTAAAATCAAATTGTTAAAATATAAGTAAACCAAACTATTGAATCATAAACAAACTGCATACCAATAGTCATGACCACCCCCCTTTTGTAAGTCATTTGTTGGGCCCTCAGGGTGCTTTGAGATGGCCATACATGAAGGTCATGTGTTGTGGGGGACGATTGTGCATCAAGTCCAGTGATGGGTGCGGGTGAATCTTGTGTCTCCCGATCCGGTGATTGGGTCTTGTCATCTATGCCTATTGGTTGGTGCGGTGGTACAGAAACTGATGAATCGATTAAACGTCTATATTTTCGAGGCACCATTTATACCTATAGACATGAAAACACCTGTTAGCAATGAAACCAACAATTTTAATTTTTAACCAATCTGTTTATTTTGAGGCGTCGAAATAATAGGATTAACACATTAAAAAAACATTGTCAAAGTTTGAACAAAATTTATCTCATATTGAAACATGTTAACACTATATTTACCTAAGTATTTTAACCGGAAGTTTTTCCTATTCGAACCACCGTAGAATTATCTACTATTGTTCCTTCTATATCATTTCGAACCAACTCATAATTATCAATTTCTTCTGCATGCATATCTTGGATTTGAAGGTCGAAAGGCTCGCACTCACGATAAGTTTCATCATTATCTTCGTTTGATTCCCTCTTACCGACGTCGTACACGTCTCTTGCTTTTGTATGAACTACAGCAACCCAATTTGGGTTCCTGTCGTCCGTAACATAATATACTTGTGATGCTTGATAAGACAATATGAATGGATCATCAGCGATATTGTCACCAACGTGTATTAGGCGAGTGAAATTCACAAGGATTAAGCCATATTCATCTTTCGTCCATCCCCTGCCACGTGTTACATCCGCCCAGTTAGACTTGAATAGCACATAATGTGATCCATCGTAATATTGCACCTCAAATATGCGAGTTAGCATGCCGTAGTATGTCGGGCCATCTATACCAAGTACACTAACTCCACTATTATGGGTTGTCTTTCCTTGATCATTCTCAATAGTACGAAACAAATTGCCATTGCTGACATATCGCTTAAATTCTGATGCTGTTCTTAGAGGCCCTATGGCATGCCACTTCGACTTTTCTCCTAATTCATTTAAGCGGAGCTCATCCATTTGTTGAACCTGAGATTTGGGTGTCACATCATTAGAGTGAATATGATTTCACAAAAGGCAGGCAATAAATTTACCATGTGTATCACCGTGCGACATAACACTTACATAGTCCCTAAACCAATCTAAAAATTCTTCGATATGCTTCTTATTCAAATCCTCTATCGTTACGCTTTCCATATCGCTTGAACGACTTAGTGTGTCAACGTGAAGCCTACATACTTCACCTGTTAACGTCAGCATTTCGGTCATATAATCTAAACAGTATTTTACTCATGATATTAAAATTGCATCTCACGTGCGATATGGAGCAAACATATCGATGTTTAAAAGGATATATCTATATGCTTGATTCAATGTAGTGTCGTCAAGTTCGACAGTACAAACCGCCCCTCTAGAGTAATCCAACTGTCTAGGCGGCCGATTGTGAACCATTGTCACATTTTCCAAATACAGCGAACAATATGTTAGTTGTTCATCCATTATATACCCTTCTGCAATAGACCCTTCTGATGCAGCTTTGTTGCGAACATTTATCTTGAATCGATGTAGACACATATATATATTACATAAAAGTGTGTAATCGAGTATTATGGAGTATAAAATAACTTTTATTGAATGAATTGTGTCGTACCTCTCAATAGGATACATCCAACGATAGTGAACGGGTCCACCTAACTTACATTCACAAACCATATGTATGACAACGTGCACCATCACTGTGAAAAATCCTGGCGGAAAGATTCTTTCAATATCACACAAAATGAATGGGATTGAAGCTTCAAGGCGATCCAAATCTTCTAATCGCAATGTTTTGGAACAAATCTCTCTGAATAAAGAAGACAACTCTATTAAAGGTTTTATAAACTTCCTTGGCAATGTTCCACGCAGTGCAATTGGCATGAGTTGTTGCATGATGATGTGACTATCATGACTTTTTAAACCCCAAATACAACGTTCCTCAAGTTTCACACAACGTGATACATTTGAAGCATACCCATCTGGCACTTTCACATTTGCCAATACCGCCAAGAAGTCATATTTCTCCTTATTAGACATTGTGAAGCATGCGGCTGGTAAAATTGTTTTGTTAGGGTTAGTTCGGACAGGGTGTAGTTCACCTCTCAAACCCATCTCTTCTAAGTCAAGACGTGCCTTGTAGTTATCCTTCGTCTTACTTTTCATGCCCAACAGTGTGCCTATAATATTGTCGAGCACATTTTTCTCTATGTGCATGACATCAAGATTGTAAGGCAACAAATTATCTTTCCAATAAGGCAATTTTAAAAAATATACTCCGCTTCTTCCACTTTACTGGCTCCACCGTAGAAGCTCGACGGCTCCCTCTCTTTTGCCCTAACAAATTCAACTCCTTCTAACTGTGACATGATCCCTTCTCCATTTGGCACAATAGGTGGAGGATCCAATTCTTGCATACCATCAAACAATTTCTTATCCTTTCGGGACCTATGATTCATTGGCAACCATCTCCTGTGCCCCATATAGGCAAATTTACGTCCATTTCTTAAGCATTTCGCCCGGGTATTACGCAGACAACATGGACATGCAGCGCGCCCTTTCGTACTCCACCCAGACAGATCACCATATGTAGGAAAATCATTTATTGTCCACATCAAGGCCGCACGCATTATAAAGTAACCCTTTGTGGCTACATCATAAGTTGGTACTCCGATATCCCTTAATTCCTTCATTCCAGGTGCACTTGGGCATGGGATAATCAAGGATAACATAATAGAAGCTTGTTTCATGCTCATCCACAGGGATAAGTTGTACGGTACCAACATTACCGGCCAAGTACTATAAGAATTGCTCATATTACCAAAAAGATTAAATCCGTCTGCCGCTAAGCCAAGCCTGACATTGCGTGGGTCAAGCGCAAATTCTGGGTACCTCTCATCAAATGTCTTCCAGGATTCACCATCGGTTGGATGCCGTAGTACCCATCCTTGGTGCGTTGATCATAGTGCCATTTCATTTGTGAAGCGGTCTTCGTTGACATAAACAACCTTTGTAACCTTGGAATCAAAGGAAACCACCTCAATACATTCGCCGGTTTTCTTTTTGATTTTTGTGACGAATCATCATCCAAACTCACTGTCTGCTTCCACTTTGACGCTTTGCATTTTGTACATCTTTCTAACTTCTTGTTGTCCTTCCAAAACAGCATACAACCATTGCGACATGCAGGGATCTTCTCATATCCCAACCCCAAGTCCCTCATGTATTTTTTAGCCTAATATGTGTCTTAAGGCAGCTTTGCATCTTTTGGGACAATACCTTTAGGAAACCCAAGCAATTTTGAGAACGATGTGTTACTCCATCCACTTTCACACTTCAAATTGAATAGCCCAACAATAGCACTAAATATACTGTGATCGATGCATCCTGACCACAGCGGCTCGTTTGATTCTTTCAACAAGTCGAAGAACTTTTTAGCTTCCTCAGTGCATTCTTCATCATGTTCTTCTGCTACATTATCGTCTTCCACACCCATCTGAGACCCACCTTCATCTACTCGAATATCTTGCATGGGTAAAGTATCATGCAAGAGGGATTGCATCCCACTATCGCCTTCATGAATTGGGTCCATATTGACGGGAGCATTACTAACTTGATTAGTAACGGTTAATAGTTGTTCTCCATGCATGAACCATGTTGTGTAACTCTGCATAAACCCCCCTTTCCCAATACCAGATGGCTGTATACATCACTAGAAGGTAGTGCCTTCTGAAAATAACACTTATTACAAGGGCAAACTAATCTCCCAGGTGTTTTTGTGTTTTCTAGTGCAAACTCAATAAAAGCGTAACACACCATTCCTATACTTGGGATCAAACCTAGGCATTGTGATCCAACTCTTGTCCATCACTGGATTGCACTATAAATTAAAATAACTATGAATTTTCAATAATTATTAGAACAAGAGGATGTCTAATATTATGGCTAGAGATATTTCTCTTAACTATATATTATGACTTTCAAGAAAAACATAAGAACAATATTAATGCCTAAGGAAAAAAGAGAAGCCATAATCTTCAAGGTGATTCACAAAAGCCATATAATTTTGAGGCCAAACAATATAAAAAGAGAAAGTAGAAATTAAATGAAATGACAGCTACAATGTCTATAAAACTAGTGGCATTTTGTTATATGGAAAGTAATAGATAAGTTATTCTTAGGAAAAAAAAAAACCGAATTCTGTTAAAAAATGTAGGTTAATAAACTGATATATACACTGAAAGTGTTCATAAAACTAAGTTGAGCAATTACTGAAATTAATTTACAAATTTCCTTAGAAGCATGCTGCACCCAGTTTTTGTGTTAGTTTGATCTAACATTGCAGATTTCCTAAGAGATGAGAGGACTAATATTTGACTAAGCTGATTAACTAAGCTAATATTGCAGATTTAGTGAAATTAATTTATAGATTTCCTTAGAAGCATGCTGCACCCACTTTTTATGTTAGTTTGATCTAACATTGCAAATTTCCTAAGAGATGAGAGGCCTAGTATTTGACTAAGCTGAATAACTAAGCTAATATTGTAGATTTACTGAGTTTTAGATACATATTATTTTACATATCACAATAGCACCAAATGGACCCAAGTATAACCCATAACTAGAAAAGATTACTCTGTTGAATATTTGTTCCTTTATGTGTTTTTATGCTATTAAACCAAACTAAATATCTGTTAAAAACACACAAATAAAAATAGAAGCCTAATAAAACCATAAAAGAACAGAATGGAATAACCAAATGGACCCACCAAGTACAACCCATAACTAGAAAAGATTACTCTCTCGAATATTTGTTCCTTTATGTGTTTTTATACTGGCTAATTTGTTCTAGCACTTATTACAGTGTCTCATATCCATCTGTGTCCACTTTCTCTTCCTGAAAGAACCCCAAATTTCGCTTGAACTCTTGTTGTATTTGTTTCTTCCAAGTACAATGTCTTGGGTTGATTTTGCGAAATGACGTTTGTCTTTTGCTTAGAAGTTTCACATTATATTCTAGTGAGTTTTTGCTTATATGTCATTTGACATCTTGATTGAGTGTAGATGAGCATGTACCAACTGAGCTAAAGAAAGCTATTACACAAGCTCGAACAGAAAAGAAGCTTACACAGGCTCAGCTTGCTCAAGTAACTGCTCTAATCAAGAACCTTTTTCCCTCAACAATTTACTGTTTTCCATTGATTTGAAAATATACTATGCTTTGCCCCGAATAAGAAAGTTCAAATTCTTGAAAAAAAAAAAAAAAAGAGATGGGTTTTTATTAGACGTGATTTGGGAATGTGGTTCTTGTACTACTACTTCGTCAAGGTAGAGTTTGCTGCATTGGATGAAATAAAGTATTGCGATGCCCATTTGTAGGATACCTTGCTGTGAGCATTTACCAACCAATGTGGGCAAATCATCAAACATGTGATAAGGAAATATTTTATTCAACTTCCCAATTCCCAATCACACCTATATATATACAGAGCAAACACCCAATCTATGTAAACTCAAAACAAACTATATAACCAAATCATGTCCAAATGCCAAGCAACAGGGACTATAACCCCTTTTGTTCTAATGTTTATAAACCAGAACAAACAAACCCAATCCAAACGAAAATATAGGGTTTTTCACAAATGAGCCTCCAACAATTATTATACCTAATCGAAATCCACCACATTCACTCAACAAATTCAATCCATAAATTGAAATTGACAGTATTCACTAAAAGAAAAAAACAAGAATCCATGCACAGAAGACTGAATATAAAAAAACACACCGAATGATTAGAAGAAGGCGAGCTGGTGGGCTGGCGGCATCGATCAACGATGGTGGAGCGAATTCCAGGAGGAGATTTGTGAGAGATAGAGAAAAAAAAATTGTGAGAGGCAGATATATATATATATATATATATATATATATATATATATATATATATATAGAAGAAAACTGATTTATACTTGATCGAGAGAGAGAGAGAGAGAGAGAGGTCCTGCATGTTCGCACGTGTTTATCCCGAAAAAAATAAAAAAATAAAAACCAAACTTGATAAGGAAGCAATTTTTTTTCAACATCCCGCGCAATTTTCCCACTTCCGAAAAAATAATTTCCTGGCATATGAGTATATGCCAGGAAAGAGACCATCGGTATATTCTGGCAATTCTTATTTCATTACTAGCATAAGAATTTACGCTAGGATTTTTAATAAAATTTACTGGCGTATTTTAAATATGCCAGCTAACCTTTTGCAAAGCTGGCATTTTTTATAAATGCCAGCATTAAAAATGCCATTAATGAATTTTTTTTCTTTTGTAGTAATGCCTGTGCCGTCTAAGTCACAGGGGTCATAGTATAGCGTGCCAGATGTCGTCAATGGCGATTATAGACTCGTACGGGCAAGGCGGCCTCACTGGTTATTCTTAGATGTTTTCTTTGCCAGCTTCTATGCCGCTGACGCTGTCCCAATTGGGGTTTACTTCTCAAGGTCACGTAGATCGAAACTCCCCCTATACTGGACCTGTTTCATACCCATATTTTGGACCCAATAATAAATGATAATATTACCACTCGTAATAGTATGAATTCTTGAAGGATATGGTTATATTGAGGGTGTTGACCCTTAAGGACTTCGTAGGTGTTGCTATCAAGCTTTTCGAGATTAAATATAACTTAATTTAAAATATGTATGATTTAATTTTGTTTATAACTAAGTTAAATGCATAAAATTAAAGACATAAAAATAAAGATTGTAGTGATGGGAGAAAGAATAGGGGATTGATTTCATCACTAACTGCATAACAATGATCAATAATAAATTAACAAGGAAAATTCATACTATGTATGATATAGGGCTTGTCTCACTAAAGTAATCAAGAAATTACCTCTAAAGAAAAAATATAATCCATCTTTGGTTGGCATGAACCGTCCACCTAACCACTAAGATGTGGTATGACCTGTCTTCCGTACGTATGGATTAGCTACGTCTTTAATAGAATACACATAATCAATGGAAAAGTATAACCCATCTTCGATTTGTACAAACTGTCCACCTAAATTACACTAAACTAAGGTGAAGTACAATCCATCTTCCCTAGGCATGGCCTATCTAAACCTCTTGATTACATGTTAATTAAAACCGTTGTATAACAATCATTTACATAATCACAAAAAATATGAAGAATTGAGTTCAATCAATATAAAAGACTTTCTAAGACAAAATAAGAAATTCATAATGATTGAATATAAACATTAAGATTAATTCTCACAGTTATACAACTATTATGCATATAGAAAATCCCAAATTAAAATACAATTAAACCATTGTTACTTGGAAATGGCTACATCAACACCCTATTACGAATTTAGCCGTTCATTGTGGTGTTGGGATGGCCTCCTGCCACGTTCTCCCTTTTAAATTGTCAAGCCTTCAAGAAGAATTTTCTGTCTAAAGCTAAGCACACATTCTCTTGAATCTTAGAGCACCTCCAGCAGTTAAAGTTAAAATAGCTACTCAAAAACTACAAATATTTACTTTAGCTACTCCAACAGTTAAAAACACTCCAACAATACTCTTTATTCTACTCTCCATTTCCTTAAAATATTGTTTTTTAATCATTTTCTTTTATTTTTTATTTTTATTTCTCTCTCACTCTTCGGTCTCCATCTCACTCTCCGGTCTCCCCAACTCCAACCCCAACACGTCGAGAGATAGACGCCATCCTCGCCCAGGAGGCGGAGTGGTAGTCGCAAACCGACTACGTGGATTTTAAATTTATATGAGTTTTACCACTTTGCAATAGTACGAATCAATTGTACTATAGTAAGGGTTATCGAACCACAGAGATTGGGGGTTGTTTTGCTTAAAGGGATATTCAAAGAGTGTATTTAACTTAATCTTGAAAATAAAAACAAACACAAAAGTAAAGTTGTAGAATTGAAGCTACAACGAGTAAAATAAGAAAAGCAGGAAATGAAAACAAACTTAAAGGAAAACTTAGGGTATTGATCTTATCCACTCCTCAACCGATAAAATGCTTAAAGTCTATATGGATCTTTCTAACATGCATGATATGAGCGCATAATGGGCGTCAACCATTACGACGACCTCGACATGAGAATACTTTAGTTAAGACGTAATCATAAAGCACCTAGTTTTACATTAAACAACTACACGTAAAGATTTAAACTACAATTGAAAAACATTTACTCTACCAATGGTGTGGAGTGATTAATGCTCCCTAGCTTACTACTCTATAACACATCTTAATAAGCATACACAATATATGAAAACCCTAATTAGACCACAATGATAAGTTATCTAGTTTCACATCGATCGTATCACGTTAAAGTTACACTATAATTGAAAAACGGTTTAAACTACCAAAAGTGTGAAACGACCGATATTCCCTAGTATACCCTATAAGGTGACTCTAATAGGTAAACACATATCATGTCAAATTAGAACCATTGTAAAAGACATTGTTCTTGTTTCCAAGAACGTTAGTTTTACTCAAGAATCTAAGAAAACTTATAGACAAGCCAATCCCTTTTTCATGAATAATTAGATTGGAATATTGATAACAAAACCTTTTAGCATGAGTGTTGATACCCTCTAGCCCTTAACAATCATCAAACATCTCAAGAAAATGCTAAGACCCTCAAGAACACTTCATGGTTTTTGGAGAGGATTTTGATCAAACCCTAAGAACTAATTTAGCTAGACATGAAATAAACTAAATTATGCATGAAATCTAAGGAAAACAGTAAAGGAACAAGATGAAAATGAACTAAAAACAACCAGATTAAAATCATAAAATTCGGATTACAAAAGAAAATAAAAACTAAACTAAAACTTGAAGAACAAAGAGGGAAAAGAAGAAGAAGTTGCTCTCTGGAACTAAGCCCAGAAAACGTGCATTAAAGGAAATGAAAAGCACTAGAAATTACTTAAGAAATTAAGTGATACACCTGAGAAAATCCGAAACCCCCAAAAGATGCATAAACTAACCTAAAACCCTAATCTCATATATATAGAGATTTAATTTACAAGGGGGACATCAAAGAACAATTTTTGGCCGCACAAAATAGTGTCGACATCCTCTGTGAACCGCCCAAATTGGATTAATTTCATCCACACAAAGCATGTCGACATCCTAAGATTTTCTCAAAAAATATCCAGGTTCGATCGATCGACTTCGCAATTGCATAAATAATCGATCGATTTTCTTCGACTGATGATGAGATCGATCGATTTATTTAGTGAAGAAATAATCGATCAATCGATTTGCCTTTGTCAATTTTTCATCTTTTCAGGATCAGCCTCGGACTCTAGAAATGACCAAATTGCCCTTGATGTATTTTCAGGGCTAATTTAAGTGTTTTGAACTAGATTTCAACTAAGACCTGAAAATAAGACAAAACACAACTACAACAAAATGTTATATATACAACACAAACTAGGTCTAACAAAATGCAAATTAAGGGGTCTTGAATCGAATAATTCAAGACTTATCACGGAGCCCCTTCTGGAAGGCTCAGACCAAAACATCATCCTCACCGTGCGATCTAGAGGAGATGGAGATCGAGATCAAGAGAGAGAGTGACAGTGGGAGATCGAGAGAAATCGGGAGAATACCCGAGCGACCCGTGAGACCCAAATGATGATCGGAGGTCCGATCGTCGGTGTATGGAACTGGGTGGACGCCGGCGAAGCTGGGGGAGGGATTCTGGTGGCGTTTACCCCAGGTCTCGCTCATCTCTGTCTCGTCTGCTCCGTCGTTCTCTCTCGCTCAGCCCACCACTCATCTCCGTCGCTCTCTCTCGCTCAGCCCGTCACTCAGCTCTCTTGCTCCGTCATCTCTCTCTCGCATTTTCATTCGGGAAAATGTTTCTTCTAGAATCTCAGAAATTGATTATTTTATTTTGTAACTGATGAACAGTGAATAGGTAGTGTTGGCTATTCACTGTTCAATTGTTAAGAAAAAAAGCTAGAGTAGCTATTCTGTTGGAGGAGAGAAAAAGCTAATAATAGTCAAATTTGACTCTTTTGGTTAAAGTAGTAAGTCTGTTGAAGATGCTCTTAAGGGTCTATTAATAGAGATTAGGAGAGGCTTAAAAGCCCTAAAAATTAGAGAAAAATAGGAACTTAGTCACTTTGTCCAAATAGGAGATTAAAAATTCAATCCGAGTAAGAAAATGATTCCAAATTTGTTCAGATTTGTAATATTTTTACTTCGGGGTGATTTTGGCATAGTAAATGTCCTAATTTGGAAAAAGCTATTTCTGATATATTTGTTTCATTTTTTATTAACTTTCGAATACCAGCAATTTCATGGCAATCCGATATTTGAACAAAACATTATGATTAAAACATTGAGACATGTGCAGAATCCAAATTTGAATCCAATCCGATTTTGACTCGTAATGGAGAAATTCCGATTTAATCATTCCCTTGATTTGATTAAACTTAGCCACATCTTCAAGATCTTCTCATAGTGTGCTTTAAGCCCAAAATTAATGGAATTAATTGCATGTTTATTTAAAACCTTAAAACAACACTAAATCAAACAAATAACAATGCTAAGGAATTAACATATGCAAGTTAAGGAGCTTGTATATGCAACATTCGGCCCTTATCACACCCCCAAACTTACATATTGAAGTCCCTTAGCAATACAAAATAAGAAATAAAATTGAAAAACAACAAGATAATTCCTTCTTTCGTGGGATGTACGATTTCATTTAGCAGATGCAACAAGCCTTTTAAACCCTAGGACTCCAAAGTAGACGAGTAAAGTCTCGTGAGGATTTGCCTAAAATGATACCAACAAACATTTTGCAAGATCACGTTATCCATAAGATTGAAGTAGCACAAAAACAATGATTCTCATTCATTAGCAAACATAACAAAACAAACTCCATCTTCATAATTTTGGGGACTTAAAAATTGAGCAACTAACATGGCATTATGAGATATCACAAGATTCAACTAGTATAAAGTGAACATAACACATAGTCATGAGGTTTCAAAAACTAATCTCAATCATGAATAGTTTAATACTCAAAATTTGATGGACTCTACAATAGATAAAACAACCAGTGCATATTTTTTATTATTATTATTATTTTTCATATATATGCAGGTTGTTCAATGCTTAGCTCCCTTAACCTTTCTAATTGATCCATGTATCGAGCATTAAGCAAATGACTTCCAAACCAGATGGTTTCAGGACACTAGGTGTAAAACACCCTAAAGACTTACTAACTCAAGTAAAAAATGCTACAAAGCTAAATTTAGCCATTTTACCAATTAGAGCAAACTTTCTCCTTTTGACGCGAATACTCAGTGCTTAATGATACAAGAGATCTGGTTACTCAGTGAAAAGCTTAAAGTGATCAATATTATTCTCTCTTTTTTCTTTTTCTTTTTTATTATGCCAAGGTTATTCCTCCAAAAAGTTACCCAGTTACATCCAAGATATTGATAACAGACAATCAATGGAATAGTATAACCCATCTTCGGTTGGTACGAACTGTCTACCTAAATTACACTAAACTAGGGTGTAGTACAATCTGTCTTCCCTAGGTATGACTTATCTAACCCTCTTGATCATTTATCAATTAAAATCGTTGTATAACAATCATTCACATAATCACAGAAAATATGAAGGATTGAGTTCCATTAATATAAAAGACTTTCTAAGACAAGATAAGAAATTCATAATGATTGAATATAAACATTAAAATCAATTCTCACAATTATACAACCATCATGTACATAAAAAATCACAAATTAAAATACAATTAAACCATTGTTACTTGGAAAGGGTTGCATCAACACCCTACGAATTTCGCCGCTCATCGTGGTGCTAGGATAGCCTCCTGCTATGTTCTTCTCCTCTTCAAATTGTTAAGCCTCCAAGAAGAATTTTCTGTCTAATGCTAAGCACACCTTCTTTTGAAGCTTAGGAGTCTATTTATAGAGATTAGGATAGGCCTAAAAGCCCTAGGAATCCAAGAAAAATTGGAACTTAGTCTCTTAGTCCAAGTAGGAGATTGAATATTCAATCTAAGTAGGAAAAGGATTCCAAATTCGTCTAGATTTGCTATCTTTTATTTCAAGACGATTTTGGCATAGTAAACGTCAGAATTAGAAAAAAAAAAAAAAGTATTTCTATCATATTTGTTACATTTTTTATTAGTTTTCTAACACAACCAATTTCATTGCAATCAAAGACTTGAGAAGAAAGTTATGATAAAAAAACTTGAGACGTGTGCATAATCCAAATTTGAATTCAATCCAATTTTGACTCTTATTGGAGAAATTCCAATTTAATCATTTCCTTGATTTGATTAAACTTAACCGTATCATATATGTCTTCTATTATGATTGGTTAAGCTTGACCATATCTTCTAGGTCTTCTCAAAGTGTGCTTTATGCATAAAATCAATGGAATTAGTTGCATGTTTATTTAAAACCTGAAACAATAAAACAACAGAAAATCTAATAAACAACAATGCTAAGGAATTAACATATGCAAGTTAAGGGGCTTGAATGTATAACACTCAACCCTTATCATATCCCTAAACTTACATATTGCCAGTCCTTTAGCAATAGAAAACAGAAAATAAACTAGAAAACAACGAGATAAATCAATCTTTCGTGGGATGTACAATTGCATTTAACATATGTAACAAGCTTTTTCAACCCCTAGGACTCCCTAATGGATGAGTGAAGTCTCGTGAGGGTTTAAAAAGAATGATACCAACAAACAATGTTCCTACCATGTTATCCGCAAGAATGCAGCATCATAAGAATCATGGTTCTCATTCATAAGCAAGCTTAACAAAATAAACTTCATCTTTAAAGTTTCAGAGAATTAAAAATTAAGCTACTAACATGGCATTATGAGATATCACAAGATTCAACTAGTGTAAAGTGAACTTAACAAATAGTCTTGAGGTTTCAAAAACTAATCTCAATCATGAATGGTTCAATACTCAAAATTTGCTAGACTCCCCATTAGATAAAACAACTAATGCATATTTTATTGTTATTATTATTATTTTTTATATATGCAGGCTGTGCAATGCTTAGCTCCCTTAAGCTTTCTAATTGACTCGTGTAACGAGTATTAGGTCAATGACTCTCAAACCAGATGGTTTCAGGGCACTAGGTGTAAAACACCCTAAAGACTTACTAACTCGAGTCAAAAAAGCTACGAAACTAAACTTGGCCACTCTATCAATCAAAGAAAACTTGAACTTTTTTACGTGAACACTCAATGTTTAATGAGGCAAGAGGTCCTGTTACTTAGCGAAAAGCTCAAAGTGATCAATATTATTCTCTTTTTTTTTTCTTTTTTTTTTCTATGCCAAAGTTATTCCTCCAATAATTTACCTAGCTGCATCCAAGATATTGATAACAGACATAACTAATTTCAAATTTCATTCCCCACAGATTACGTGCTAGTGTGCTTGTGAGAATCAAATTAAAACAAGTAATATCTCATGCTGCCAAAGAAAATAACAGAACTTATAAATTCCCCAGTTAAGTGATCATGTGTTCATCATGTTAAGCTCATCAATGAAATACAAATCAAAATTAAAGTTCAACCAAATTCTTAGAGATAACATAGTAAAATATTGGACACTGTTTCATTCTTCCATACCCCCAAACTTGAATCACGCATTGTCCCCAATGTGTGTATAGCACTGAACATAACAGTAAGAGGATATGAATACTTGAATAATCAGATTTGGGGCATATCATACTCCTAAACTTGATTGCAAAAACACATATCTTGAAAAATAGAGTAATACTCCAGACAAATACCAGTCAAGTGCAACACATTGTTGTAAAAATAAAAACTAAGAATGAAACAACAATAGAGAAGATAAACCTGGAAGGAGATCCTGTACCCTGGCCTGATGGAGGACTCGAGCGAACATGGCCTATGCTCGAACCTATGAAGCTGACTCATTCAATCAAAATATGTGGGATATGCCAAGTCAACGGAATCCACATCCTTGACGCGTCAATGCTCTCTGACCCTTAAGTTTAAATTTAAAGTACCAATCTTTTCTTCTCTTGGACCAAAGAGAATAAATTTTACCTACAGATAAGTAATTCCGAATGTCTGCATATCAAAGTAGATCCCTCTGAATATTCTTAAACAGTTTCTACCTTGATAGTCTCTTTTTGCTCTTCTAAAAGCCCTAACAAGCTACTCTCCTCGCCTCTTGTTAAGTCATAAACAATAATGACTGGAGAGTGTTATTTGTCTCTAAAAATGAAATTTTTAGATTACCAGGAATAGGGGCTCAAGGTTCATATGGCATCTCGATGATAAAAGTGGATGATGAAGGGGGCTCAGTGCTCACTTTCTCGCCTTTTGCCCGACGTAAAGCTTTTGGGGCCTTAATTTGCTCATCCTTCCTATTTTCGATGTGAGTTTTGACCACTCCTCCATTCTTCATTGTGGTGATGGCTTGCTCATGATAAGAAATACTCTCATCCACCATGTAGTGTCCATCAAGATTGCCCACCAGCTGACTTTGAAGCTCTTCTTCTTCTATTTGATTTGCTATATGCTCAAACTGAACTTCGATCCTAGCTATGGATTGAGAGTGAGAGTTCAACGTCTAACTGAAAGAGGTCACTGTCTGATTGATCTTGCTCATAAGTTTCAACATTTGATCTTGAAAATCAGAACTCATCGGAGGAGGTGGTTCAGACTGAGACTGCAGCTGTGGAGTTGCTTGATATTGAGAGGAATACGATTGATCATTGAACTACGAATATGCCTGATGGTACAGTTCAAGAAATTGTGGAACATAATATTCAGGAGCTTGAGCATGCCACAAGATATTAGACTGGTTGCTCCATGCCGGGTTATAAGAATCAGAGTTAAGGTCATTCCTCAGTTTAGAGAACATTGTGTTCATATGTTCATAAGAATAATTAGAAAATTGTCCGGCAGTAGGACAATCTCTAACATGGTGATAAAGACTATAGCAATATGAACAGGGTCCATGGGGTGTGGGAATGCCTCCCACATGAAATAAATTGACAAAAAAATAAAATAAATTAACAAGAGAAAAATAAATATAAAAAAGAAATAAAAGTAAAGAAACCAAAATTAGAAATCAAATAAAAACATAAAAGAATCAAGTTAAATTCAAATTAACTGATTTCAAATTTCATAACCAACAAACGTGTGGTTGTGAGAATCAAATTGAAACAAGTAATATCTCATGCTGCCGAAGAAAAGAACAAAACTTATTAATTCCCTAGTTAAGTAATCATGTGTACTTCATGTTAAGCTCACCAATGAAATACAAATCAGAATTAAAGTTCAACCAAATTCTTAGAGATAACAGAGCAAAATATTGGACAGTGTTTCATTCTTCCATACCCCTAAACTTGAATCACGCATTGTCCCCAATGTGTGTATAGCACTGAACATAACAGTAAGAGGACATGAATACCTGAATTGCAAAAACAGTAAGAGGATACATAACAGTAACTTGATTGCAAAAACACATATCCTGAAAAAGAAAGCGATACTCCAACCAAATACCAGTCAAGTGAAACACATTATTGTAAAAATATAAACTAAGAATGAAAAAACAATGGAGAAGATAAACTTGGAAAGAGATCATGTACCTTGGCTTGATGGAGGACTTGAGCGCACAAGGCCTTTGCTAGAACCTATGAAGCTGAGTCATTTAGTCAAAATATGTGGTATCCGCCAAGCCAATGGAATACACATGCTTGATGCGCTCAATGCTCTCAGACACTTAAGTTTAAATTTGAAGCACCAATCTTTTCTTCTCTTTGACCAAAGAGAATAAATTTTACCTATAGAAAGGTAATTCTAAATTTTCGCATATCGAGGTATATCCCTCTTAGTATCCTCAAGCAGTTTCTCATCCGGAAGGAAATTTTGAACTGGAGTAAAATGAGGAGAATACTCAAGGAAGTTTTCTACCTTGATGGTTTCTTTTTGCTCTTCTAACAACCCTAACAAACTACTCTCCTCGCCTCTTGTTAAGTCCTAAGCAATAATGACCGGGAGAGTGTTATCTGTCTCTAAAAATGAAATTTTTAGATTACTTGGAATAGGGCCTCAGGGTTCATATGGCATTTCGATAATAAGAGTGGATGATGAAGGAGGCTCAGGGCTCATTTCCTCACCTTTTGCCCGATGTAAAGCTTTCAGGGCCTCAATTTGCTCCTCCTTCCTATTTTTCACATGAGTTTCGACCACTTCTCCATTCTTCATTGTGGTGACGGCTTGCTCATGAAAAGAAGTACTCTTATCCACCATGTAGTGTCCATCAAGATTGGCCACCGGCTGACTTTAAAGCTCTTCTTCTTCTCCATTGAAATGGTTGATGATTTGTTCAACGTGAGCTTCCATCTTGGCGTCTATCTCGGCGAAGAATTCATGGGTATATTGTTCCTGTTGAGACTTTATAATCTGATTATTCTTCTCAATTTCTATCATAAGATTCAATATTTTAGAATCCAACAGAAGAAATGGCTCCTCTTGGTACTATCGTTGTGGAGGCTAGTAGATGGGAGATGGCTCCTCTTTGTGAGTTTCTATCTTGGCAATGGATTTAGAGTGAGAGTTCACCATCTGATTCTGAGAGTCTATTATTTGATCCATCTTGCTCATAAATTTCAACATCTAATCTTGAAAGTCATAACTCATCGGATGAGGTGGTTCAGCATGGTATTTCTGCTATGGAATTGCTTGATATTGAGGGGAATATGATTGATCATTGAATTGGGTATATTTCTGATGGTACAGTTCATGAAATTGTGGAGCATAATTTTTAGGAGCTTGAGCTTGCCACGAGATATTGGACTGGTTGCTCCATACCGGGTTATAGGAAGAGTATAGCCCATCTACGGTTGGTACGAACTGTCTACCTAAATTACACTAAATTAGGGTGTAGTACAATCCGTATTCCCTAGTCATGGCCTATCTAACCCTCTTGATCATATGTCAATTAAAACCGTTGTATAACAATCATTTACATAATCATAGAAAATATAAAGGATTGAGTTCAATCAATATAATAGACTTTCTAAGACAAGATAAGAAATTCATAATGATTGAATATAAACATTAAGATCAAGTCTCACAGTTATACAACCATCATGCATATAGAAAATTCCAAATTAAAATACAATTAAACCCTTGTTACTTGGAAAGGGCTACATCAACACCCTATTACGAATTTAGCCGCTCATCGTGGTTCTAGCTTGGCCTTCTGCCATGTTTTTCTCCTTGTTAATTTGTTAAGCCTCCAGGAAGAATTTTCTGTCTAAAGCTAAACACACCTTCTCTTGAAACTTAGGGATCTATTTATAGAGATTAGAAGAGGCCTAAAAGCCTGAGGAGATTGAAAATTCAATCCGAGTAGGTAAAGGATTCCAAATTCGTCTAGATTTGTAGTCTTTTCTTACGGAGTAATTTTGGCATAGTAAACGTCCTAATTTGGAAAAGTCTATTTCTGATATATTTGTTTCATTTTTTATTAGCTTTTCAGCCCCATCAATTTTATTGAAATACAAGATTGGAGCAGAAAGTTATGATCAAAACACTGAGATATGTGCAAAATACAAATTTGAATCCAATCCGATTTTGACTTTTATTGGAGAAATTTTGATTTACTCATTCCCTTGATTTGATTAAACTTAACCACATCTTCTAGATATTTTCAAAGTGTGCTTTAAGCCCAAAATCAATGGAATTAATTGCATGCTTATTTAAAACCGAAGATAATAAAACAACACAAAAT
Source organism: Alnus glutinosa (assembly GCF_958979055.1). NCBI lineage: Eukaryota > Viridiplantae > Streptophyta > Magnoliopsida > Fagales > Betulaceae > Alnus > Alnus glutinosa. The sequence continues at coordinate 17,809,958 of NC_084894.1, read as the reverse complement.
CAAACAAATAACAATGCTAAGGAATTAACATATGCAAATAAAGGAGCTTGTATGTACAACATTCAGCCCTTATCATGACCATACTCTTGGTTTGGACCTGCACCATGTCCTTCAGTCGCCTTTGGGAGGGAGCCAAATGCCTACTACCGACGACAGCTGGATGTCGCCTCCGGAAGACACCAAGATGTCTCTTCCAGACGACAGCCAGAGGTCGCCCCTGGATGGGAGCCAGTGGGTACATCCGGAGGAAGGGGTCCATGATGCGCCTACCGATGACCCTGCGACCCAGGCCCTGCGGACGGACCAAATGCGATTGATGCGTAAGTACATATTTCTGCAACAAAAAATCCATATATATATATATAATTTATAGATATATGCTTTGTCGTTAATATGAAGTTCGAAATAATATACATTTTTCATTGATTTTTTTTTTTAATGACTTAAGTATTTCATTTTCTATGGTTTGGTTATAATCCGGATGGAAGCGTGTACTTCCAGGTGATTTCAAACCCAAGATTGAATTGGGTGCTCCCGGTGGGGAAAAAGATTGTACTGTAGTACAATGCTGCAACACAATCCGTAGGATGCAACGCAAACCGATTTAGGCGGCATACAAGCAAGTTAGTAAGAAGCGGGAACTATGTACATATGCGGGACCAATGATTGAAGGTAGATAAGCGGATAAAGCTAGACATGTGGGCGGCATTGATGGTATGTTAAAAATAGATGTTTAAATTCACGTCCCGATGGATGTAATTTTTTTTCCAATTATGTTTTTGGTGAATTTATCAACTTAATTGTTAAATTGTGCAGGTTTCTATCTCCCAAAAACTGTAGATTTGGAAAAGGCACAACAAGAAGCGTTCCAGGATAAGGGACATAAGCACCAGCAAGGGAAGCATTCATTTAAAGACGCGCTTGAAATTCAACTAGGTGATACGCCATCAAGCATCCGTGCAATAGTGGATGCAAAGTATCTCGAACAATATGACACCGCAGATGTGGAGCATCTGTTGGGGGCATGGTGTACCGAGAAAAATTAGGTACGTAGGTCATGACTTGTATTATTATTATGTGTATTTTCAATCATTGTTTAATTAATTAAATATTTAATGTAATTGTGTCAATGCTTAATATCTCAAAATGTTCATTGTGTAGGAGAATTTTGAACAAATGAAGCGAATGCGAGAGCTAAACGACACTCCCCACTGCTTAGGATCAAAAAGCTATGCCAAGTTCACACACGATGAGGTATATATGTGCACCAACTTGCTCTAGACATATATATATATATATATATAGATGTAATAATTTTTGTATCTAAATGTCCTTTAAAACAAGTGTTAATGTTTATATTTTTTTTTGAATGTTGACAGGCAAGCACGTCTGGCAATGCTCCGACTCGAGCACAAGCATTTGTCATGACGCACACAAGAAGGGATAAGAGTTACCCAACTGAGCGTATGAGGGAGCTATGTGTACGCTATTGATCACCTTGTTTAATATTTATAAGTTATGTGTGTTATATATTTACTACAAACATCTGTTAGGCGCATTAACATTTACTACAACATACAGGAGAGGATGACACAACTTATATCGAACGACCCTGCAGCTACGCATAGTGTGACTGAAGGCAAGGTGCGATGGGCACCAAATTATGCATACGAACAGGTGATTGGCAAGCCAGAATACGCGGGAAGGGTTAGCCAAGTTGGGCCGAATGTTTTGCCTGTACAGGGGACGACATATTCATACTACACCCCTTCATAGACACGATCATCAAGTCAAAGGAAAAGTTCCTCCGCACAGGACGAAAGGATTGCATCGATGGAGATCGAGTTAGAGGTTCAAAAGGCAGCACGTCAGGCCTTGGAGTTACTGTTGAGCCAGATTGAGTCGATGCTTACCTTAGGAGTACGTCCCACGACCCGGGTTACTTTGCAATCCCCAACGCCAGACGGTGATAGTACACCGCTTTTGGGGATGAAATCGTCTAGTGGTGTTGTAGGTATGATTACGTTTGTGTAGACTCTTTCTTTGGTCAATGCTTTGGACTTGATATGCATATAGCTTATTTTATTGGAAAAATTGCACCGTTAGTCCCTGTGGTATGCCATAATTATTTTTTACTCCTTACGGTTTAAAAAGTTACTCGGAGGTCCTCGTGATATGCAATAATTACAAATCGATCCCTGGCGTCAAATTCTGTTAAATTTTTTAACCGATTCCGTCAAATGCCACGTCAGCGACACGTGTCGCCATCACGTGTCCATATTAATAAAAAAATATAAATTTATTAAAAAATAAATAAAAATACTTATTTTTTTTTTCAAAAAAAAAAAAAAAAAAAAAACTGTATGGGTGGCTTGGCCAACCCTTTAGGGGTGAAGGGGTGGCTGCGCGCCACCCCTAGAGGCCGCCGGGGGTGGCGTGTGGCCACCCCCAAGCCACAGGGGGTGGCCCGATGGCCACCCCAGGCAACTGGGGGTGGCCGCGCGCCACCCCCAGATAACTCCGGGGTGGCTGCGTGCCACCCCCGGCCATTGGGGGTGGCCTGGGGTGGCCATCGGGCCACCCCCTGTGGCTTGGGGGTGGCGGCGCGCCACCCTTGGCCACTGGGGGTGGCCGCGCGCCACCCCCTGCGGCCTCTAGGGGTGGCGCACGGCCACCCCTTCACCCCCAAAGGGGTGGCCAAGCCACCCGTTCAGTTTTTTTTTAAAAATAAAAAATAAAAAATAAAAAATAGTATTTTTATTTATTTTTTAATAAATTTATTTATTTTTATTAAGATGGACACGTGTCGCCACAAGATGGCGACACGTGTCATTGACGTGGCATTTGACGGAATCTGTTAAAAAATTTAACAGAATTTGACGCCAAGGATCGATTTGTAATTATTGTATACCACGAGGACCTCCCAGTAACTTTTTAAACCATAGGGAGTAAAAAATAATTATGACATACCACAGGGACCAACGGTGTAATTTTTCCTATTTTATTAATGTAGCCATCGCCGTCGTCCCTTGAATAGCAGTCGCCCGTTGTGCTGCAGTCGCCTAATACGGCAAATTGAAGAACTATGACGTTTTATGTTGATGTTTTCTAATTCTGTTTTGTTAATAACTATGAGGTTTATTTCATGTAAATTTATTGAAATTGCTATTTTGATTTTGAATTGTAGTAATTATATTGTTTATATTTTATGAAAATATAAATATTTCTAATTATTGATGGATTAATTTTTGGCCAAATTATCAATTAGGACACCTTTTTTTTTTTAATGTCGTGGCGATTTTCGCCACGTGGCAGAATAGCCACGTCACCACATGCATGTGGTTACATGTGGTGATATGGCCAAAAAGCCACGTCGCCACGTCGCCATTGACCACGTCACGACACGTCAATGACGTGGTCAAAGTCCCCACCTGGCAAATTGGCCACGTGGATACTTTAACCACGTCACGGCGGGACTGCTTCGTGACCACCCAATCAGCGACACGGGGTCCACGTCTCTAACACCACGTGGCGACCCGTTAGCGACGTGGATGATCCGCATCCAAGTGACGAACGGCACGTGGCTAAAAGCCACATTTTTTGTAGTGGAAGGTGCATAACAATTAAAGTTGGGAAATGCTAGAGGTACCAAATCTTTTACCAAGAGATGGGTACCAAGATAAAGTGGAGCTTATTCATTGAAAACTGTAGCATTTATTTTTATTAATTGTGTTAATCTTCTCCAATAAATAAGCTCCACATCATCTTGATACCTATCTCTTGGTAAAAAAATTGGTACTCCTAATATTTCTCATTAAAGTTTTTAAGGCTTAAAAGGAAAGTGTTCTAATTTGATGATTTTACTATTGGTAGTGTTGTTATATAGTAATTAATTAGTATGAGTGACAACCATGCTTGATGAGTTAATGGTAATGAAATATTCATTATTATGGGGTTATTTTCCATTTGCAACAAATACTTAAGTCGATGAGGGTTGAAATTGTTAAATTATATATGACAAGAGCTGTTAATAATATGAGATTATCTAACAGAATATGATTAGGTTAAGTAAATACACAACAATATCCCTTGCGAATTGTTCAAAATATATATATATATATATATATATTTGTGTGTATTGTGAAATGGTGAGGGTAGGAATCAACCGCCATCACTGCCACACTCTAATTCCATCGGGTTTAATTAATTTATTATTGAAAATTAAAGAGACTTCTAATTTAACATGTGTGTGTACAATGTGTAACAAAATATCAAAATGCGGAATGTAAATGAGACAGATATTTTGTTAACGAAGTGGAAACTCAATTAAGAGAAAAATCACTTTGAGGCAGCCAAACCCAAGATATCCACTATTCAGAAGACAAAGCTAGTTACAAAGCAGTAGCATTCACATACCCCTGATGCAGTGATCGTACCTTGAGCTCTGACGCATAACCCAATGCGAATGCCTTCCTACCAAGTCACCTACTTGAAGGAGTCCTCAATGGAATCCTTTACCTTAAAGCTCCTCCCTAAGATAGACTTCAACACGATCACAGCAACAGCACTTCAGCAACGGCTTGAGAGTAAACTGATCAGCATAATAACTCTTAAATTGTACTCTCTAAGCTCTAAGGAATTCACTACCGAATTCTTACAAACTACATGCCTAGAGGCCTCTATTTATAGGCTACAGAAGACCTAAATCGAATCTGATACGATTTTCTCTAGGCGGCGTCCAGACGGTAGCTGAAGGCATCCGGACAGACAACTATGCAACCAGCTTTCCAAATTCGCTGATATTCTTTCTTGAATAGGGCCCGTCTAGACAGTGTTGCCCTACCGTCTGGACGGTTGAACTCCTCCTGCACGTAATTTCCATAATAAGGATTGGGTGTCCAGACAGTGTAGACTGACTTCTAGACGGTTTCAAATCTTTTACACGTCTTGCCTTATCAAGAATAGCATCCGGACGGAATAACCACATCGTCTTGACGGCTGCAGCTGTCTTCCCATATCTGTGTTTGAAAAGGAAATCCTTTTAAACATTGAATAGCATCTGGACGTGTTGCTGAGACGTCTGAACGGATGCAGCCTAGAACAGTAATTGAGTCTTCTTTTGGATCAGATCACTCCTACGAACACTTGTAGCTCGCTCTTCGCCAATAGCATGAAAGAACTCCCTAAGATCCTCCAAAGAAGGAGCCTCCACAACCTCATTGAATGGGCTGGCACAAATCTGAAGTACTGGTACACCAATGATCTGGCTAATGACCTGTGGATCAATCTGAATCACATGCCCCTCAATAGAAGACTGAAGGACAAAGCCACTGTCCTCATCTTGCACAACCTCCGGATGAGTGTAGAACGCTCTAACCAGCCTGGTGAGCACGATGCAGGCGCAATTGTAGAGGTAGCCCCAGTTATATGTCTGAATGTAGGGGTGTACAACCTGTTATGGTAACAGTTATTTGCTCATAACCGCTACGGCAACCGGGATCCTCGGTTATTCCTATTTTAATAATTGCAACTACAACCGGCCAATCGGTTGCGGTTTTTACTAACCGCCGGTAATCCGGTTATTAACCAGATAACTAGTTTTCTTTTATTGTTGAAATTTTTAGTTTTTAAAAATAAATAAATCCAAAATTTGGTTAGGGTAAGCAAAAATCATGATCCTCCTGAAAAATAAACAAAAAATCAACTAGTTCAATCAAAGCCATTAGTTAACTGTGAACACTGCAACCAACATTTTACATGATACAAATAAAGTCCCAACAATTAAGACGTCAAAACCCACTATGTGCTCAGTACACAGATAGAGTTAGTGAAACACATCATTTGAATTACTCGGATCCAAGTATCAGAACCCAACACCTAACAACGGAAACAGTTACATACAAAACACAAATACAAAGAAAACAAAGTACCGCTTGGACGCAGAATGGTTTGGCAATTCAGCGACTCGGCGTGGGCACTGGGCACTAGGTATATATATATATATATATATATATATATATATATATATATATATATATATATATATATAAAATTATAATTATATATAATAATAAAAATCGATTGCGATTACCTCGGTTATTTACCAGTTTTTAAAACTGCAATAACCGGTAACTGCAACTGGGTACCCAGTTATCCGATTACGATTAATTCTAGTTTCCCGGTTTTCCAGTTTCTCCGGTTAGCGGTTGTTGCCGGTTATTAGCAGTTACTGGTTATTTCCAGTTAATAACAGCACCGCTTGTACACCTTTATTTAAATGATCTCATAGATGACATTAAGGAGTGCTACCATCACATCAACCTTGATGACATTCCTCTCTGGAATGACTGGCCTATTTGCTATTCTAGCTTTGGAAGCCGCAACGCCTTCCTCTGTCGGACTTTGTGCTAGGAGCTACTAGCAGACATGGTTCTGTAAAGAATAACAAAAATAATATTTGCTAAAAATAATACCAATGATAGTAGATTCTATTAGTTAAAAAAAAAAAAAAATTCTGCATTATAACGGTATTAAAATGAGCTTCCCAAGAATTACAAACAAGCAATAGATCCCAACACGGTCCAAAATAATTAATATAGCAGTTATTCCGAAAACAACAGCAGAGAATATGCTTAACCTATATCTCAAAATAAATTCCAGAATATTAAAAAAAAATTAACAATTAATATAAAACTGAAAAATAATGCCCAAGTTGAAGCAAAATACTTGGAAAGGAGATAAAGGTGCACAAGGGGACAAAATAACCCAAGATTTTGCAAGAAACCACGGGAAAAAAACTCACCAAAAAGACATAAAATAGAAGAAAAAAAAAAAAGAAAGAAAAAAACAAAGAGAAAATAGTGAGAGGATGCGGCGGCTAGGGCAGAAAATAGGTACTTAAACCTGTAGGGTAACCGTCCGAACGCATCACTAACCCGTCCGGATGCAGGATGCCACATAAGCATATGACAAAACTGTGTGTGTCCAGACGAGTCACCTAACCGTCTAGCCGTCTAAGCTGCACCCGTCCGAACGCTTCACACTGAAAAACAGAAACTGAAGGAAAATTTGCAGAAAAATTATTTTCCTTAAAGCCAGCTTCAGAACACGCATGTATAATCAACTGATATAGCAGATATCATTTCAAAAATATGCAGAGATGTAATTGAGAGTTAAGAGTTCAATTAACTCAATGCATGCAATGCGTGTATGTGTGAAGACTTTCTCAATAAGGTATGAAGTTCACTAATATAACTTAAAACAACTGAATTTTCTAGACAATAGAGAAAATTAATGAGAGATCAGTCAAAAGTCAAACCTTATTTTACTAGGGCCTAGCAACCCTCATCTAATACACTCCCCCTAACATGCACCACTTTTCTTTTACTTACTCCTTTAGTGACCGTCTATTTCCGCAATGATTTGGTCACTGACTGTTTCTTTAGGGTCAAGTTCAAGAACAGATTTATACCACAATAAGCAATGCTATTTCCTGATTTTTCCATATTTACTGATTTACTGATTTTTTGAATGCTTTTTATCACTTGGTGCTGCAACCTAGAGAAAATGTTAGAATTTTTAGGTTCTAGATTCAACTAGTGAGTTAGTCAATTTGACCATCTTAAAAAAAAACTCTTTCTTCAGAATTTCTAGATGCAGAAAGTCAAAGAAAGTAACTATCTACTATTAAGATGCACAGGAAAACTTGTCAGATATTAGGCATAAACTCTCAATCATATATAAGCATAGTCAATAAATGTACAATGAGCTAAGGTATCAGGCAAAAACACACGCAATATCTGCAAAGCCAAAAAATAAATAAATAAATTCTTGCATCTTCTCCCCCATTTTTTTTTTTTTTTTTTAAAAAAAAAAATAAAAAAAAAAAAAAAAAAAAAAAAAAAAAAAAAACGTGCTACAAAGGTATATAGACACTCACAACCCTACATTACCAGAAATTTGCACATTAGCGGCCAACTTTTTATCGGTGACACCAAAGTCGTCGCTAATGAGTGATCTTTAGCGGCAACATTGGTGTTGCCGCTAAAAAGCTACTGCAAATATACACTAGATCATTAGCGGCGACCACTTGTCTCCGCTAATGATCCTTCATCAGCGGTAATGATCAACCATCAGTGGCGACTTATGAGTGTCGTCGCTGATGAGTGATCATTAGCGGCGACACGTGGTCGCCTCTGATACTATATCATCAACAGCGACTCCAAGTCGCTGCTAATGATCACTTATCAACGGCGACACTCATATTTCACCGCTAATGGTCGATTATTAGCGGCGACATCTAAGAGTCACCTCTGATGGTTGATTATTACTGCTGATGGTTGATTATTAGCGGCAACTTTTGTCGCTGTATTGACCCTACACAATAAAATAAAACAAAATCATATTCATCAGCGACGACATCTAAAGTCGCCGCTGATGCGGGATCAATAGCAGAGACATATACACGTCGTTGCTATTAACCCCGCACAATAAAAAAAAAATTAAAAAAATAAATCATATTCATCAGCGGCGACATCTAAAGTCGCCGCTAATGCGGGATCAATAGCAGTGACATATACACGTCACTCTTAATAATGAGTTAACAGCGACGACAATTGGGGTCGCCGCTATTGACCCTACACAATAAAAAAAAATAGAAACAAAATAATAAATCATATTCATTAGCGACGACATCTAAAGCCACCACTGATGCTAGATTAATAGCGGGGACAGCTAAAAGTCACCGCTAATAAGCGTTAATAGCGGCGACAATTGGCGTTGCCGCTATTGACACTAAATAATAAAAAATATAATCAAGAAAAAAATCATATTCTAGCCTCTTAAAATCATATTAACCTATTAAATATTTTTAAAACAATTAAACCCTATACAGAAAAATTGATTTTTTTTAAATAATATTAGTGAAGTTTTTGATTTATTATGCTTATTTAATATATATTCACCGTTTTCCATTTTTTTTAGATGTATATTAATTTTTTTTGTCATGATTGATCTCTTAGTGCGTGGAATTCTAGACTTGGTCAAATATATCATTAACAAAACAAAATGATCTCATGTATCGAACATCCAATTGAACCTATAGCATTAAATTGATTAATCATGATAGAGTTCAATCGAACGTCTAATCGATCATAATTTACTAGTTTGATCGATCATGATATGATAATAGGATCGATAGAAGATCCAATCGATCCTAGTGCATTACCTCAATGGATCGAACTACATATCGATCATAATGTATTAGTCCGATCAATCGTGATAGTATTCGATCGATCAAATTTGACATAGTGAAGATTCGATTGAACGTCTAATTGATCGTAGTTTACTAGTTCGATCGATCATGATAGGATAATATAATCGATAATAGATCCGATCGATCCTAGTGCATTACTTCGATAGATCGAATATCATATCAGTCATAGTGCATTAGTCCGATCAATCTTGATAGAGTTCGATTGATCCAAGTGTATTACTCCAATCAATCTCATTGCATTAGGCAATCATGATAGAGTTCGATCGATCAAACTTGACACTGTGAAAATTCGATTTAACGTGATAGATTTCTATTAATCAAACTTGACATATTATTTGTTTTCGTCATTATTGATCTTAGTGCATTGGATTTTGGACTTAGTCAAATGTATCATTAACAAACAAAGTGATCTCATGTATCACTCTTCTAGTGTATTAGTCCGATCAATCATGATAGAGTTCGATCGATCAAACTTGACACAGTTAATATTTGATCGAATGTCCAATCGATACTAGTGTGCTTGTTCGATTGATCATAATAAGATTAATAAAAGATATGATCGATCCTAGTGCATTAGACCGATCGATCATGACAGAGTTCTATCAATCAAACTTGACACAATGAATATTTGATCTAATGTGCGATTGATCCTAAGTACTAGTCCGATCGATTATGACATGATTATAGGATCGATAGAAGATCTGATCGATCCAAGTAGTGCATTAGTAAATTAAGTATGTATTATATAGTTTGTTATAATATAACATATATATATATATATATATATATATATATATATATATATATATATATATATATATATATATATATATATATATATATATATATATATATTATATCATATATTATGATAAGACCACCTAAACGATCATTTTGCATTGGTCTAACCTAGTTTATTACTCCGATCGATTAGACATCCGATCGAACCTGTTGCATTAGTCTGATTAATCATGATAGAGTTCGATCGATCAAACTTGAAACAGTGAAGGTTCGATCGAACGTCCAATCGATCCTAATGTAGTAGTCTAATCGATCATTATAGAATAATATGATCGATAGACCATCCAATCGATCATAGTGCATTAGTCCGATCGATCGTGATAAAGTTTGATCAATCAAACTTTATACAGTGAATTTTGGATTTAACGTGCAATTCATCCAAACCCCATAAATTGTACCACTTTTGCAATGTTCCACTTAAAGTTCAATTTATCTTAATTTAGTTCAATATTTTTTTTAACGGGGTGTTTTGGTAATATTTATGGGATTGAACGGAAAATCCTAATGGATGGGTGACATTGTAAACAATTAAAAGATGGATACACTAAATTGAGGTAAATTGAACTTTAGGGAGGATATTGCAAAAGTGGTGATAATTAAGTGAAATGTTTCCTAATTTTTTTAAATATAATTTTTTTAAATTAGTTTGCTTCTTTTTTTCTTTTCTTTTTTTTTTAAAAAAAAAAAAAAAAATTTAGATCAATTGCGGCTACTCAAAATGTTGCCGCTGTTGACTAGTGTCGCCACTGATACTAAAATAAATGGCGCGCACAAATAATATTGGCGCAATTCTAAAATTTTGGCTGAGAAATCAAAATTTATGTTACTAAAGACTACTTTATTTCCTCTTCTCTTATTTTGATTGCGAAAGACTCTCCCTCTCCCCTTTTGCTTCTGGAACCAACTCTAGGGTTTTTACAAATTCCACTGAGAAGCAAGATACACAAATCAACTTGACAATTTTTTGTTCTTTCATTCATGGTTTTGCTTTGTTCTGCATGAGTCTAAGCTGTGGGTTAGAAATAAGATATGTTTTACTGTGTTCTAATCTGAAACTCTAGTGGGTGTTTGTGATTTTGGGATTGTTCTGTGGAATTTTTGAACTAGCTATGAATCAAGAATTTATTTTGCTTTTTTGGGTTTTTCGAGATTTCTATAGTGATTTTGGGTTTTGTATTTACAAACCTTCACCCTCAAACTTAATTGTTTCTCATTTTCTTTTTCTTTTTTAAATTAATCCCTGTTTTTGGATCTTTCAGTTTTTTTTTTTTTTTTTTTTTTTTTTTTTTTTTTTTTTGGCTTAGATTTCTTGTCTTGCCTTGTCTTCTTGGGATTTACATGGCCCATCTCCATATCTTTGCCACAACAAGCAATCTCCATCAAATTATCAAAAATGCCTCAGCATATGAATTGCTGACGTCGAACAGTTCTTGCTTATTTTGGTGATAAATATATATATATATATATATATATATATATTTCTTCGGTTGGTTAATTAAATGCTTTCCTTAATAAATATCCAACACTTGCATCGTACTTACCAGTTTGAACTCTCTCGTTTTGTCTTGGAAGATTCTAGCCTCTAAATTATTATGTCTTTATTGGGCTTGAACAATATTATCATCAAGGACAATTCCTTGGTTATAATATAAATTCATTCAAAAAATCTACACCACTAAAAAATTGTCATGTATGGTCAAGTTTATGAAAAGTGCATGTGATTTTGTATTTTCTTTTGGGAAGATTTTTTTTTTTGACATCATGGCAGGGGATATTTGGGACATTGATTACTATATTTTTTGCCCATCGAAACAGAGTCATACTCTGAGATCCAAATCTCTCTTAATTCCCTTTTGTTTTATGGGAATGAGAGCATCTTATTATTGTGATCTGAATTTTTCCTTGAACAAATGCATTTCTTTGGTTGACGTTTTGTCTAATAAAAGTTATTAATTGCATTGTCTTTGGTTTCCTGTCACCTCAATTGTCTTTGCTTGGAGGTATTAATTAATCACTTAATATCCACAATTTCAATATTCAGATACAAATTAGTTGTTGATGGGAGTTATGTAATTGTCTTTGGTTTAATTAATGGTCATTATTTCCTTCATTTAGCTCTGGATCTTCCATACATTGAAGACATCTAGAATTGACCATTTAGCTTTATGCAATGCATGAGAGGGGGGGGAGGGGGGGGTTTACATTTAATTTAGTAACTATATATTTAGTATGTCAAAGTCCAGATAATTAATTTGTTATTTTCTTAAACACGCATGATAAGTTGTGGGTTCTAAATCAATCTATTCATGGATGCTTTTGATGCTTTAAGGTTTTAAAGTAGATTCTTGGACTAGAATGGCTCTAGCTCAAAACATACTTATTCAAGACTAAATTATTATAAACTTGTTTAAAGTGAATTGCAAGTTCTGAAAATTACCCGACCAGTCTTTTTTATTGTTACAATTTTATTAATTCTTATAAATAGCTTGAAATGAGTTTGATGTGATTAAATGTAGGCAATGAGTAATGAAACTAGTGATAGAGACATCAATATGGATAACAGTTTGATGAAATAAACTACCTGATCTTCAAAGCTATATCGAAAAGGTGTTGAAGAATTCTTGAGAATGGCATGTAGATGTGTGGGTGTATATAATATGGTGAGGTGTCCATGTCGTGATTGCACAAATCGATATTATAAGCATATTGAAATGGTTGAGCTTCACTTGTTTCTTTACGAAATTGATCATACATACACTCGATGGTTATTTCATGGGGAAGATTTGTATAGGGTGAACACGAGTGCCAACTTGCACATTGATATGAATGCAATGATAGAGGAGATTGATGGGGTTGAAGAATTGTTAGGCGATATCCATATAGGGACATTTGTGGATGCTAACATAGGTGAATCCTCTACTAATTGGGGTCCAAGGACTGACAATCAAGAACAAAGAACCTCTTTTGATTGAATGTGGGAAAATGGAATGTGTGAACTTTATCCAGGCTGTAAGAAATCGTCAAAAATTGCTTTCATTTTGAAGATGCTTCATATAAAGACGATTTGCAACATGACTAACAAGGCATTCGATACGGTGCTTGACTTGATTAAGGGGGTCCTTCAAAATGGAGAGACATGGCCATGCTCGTACAGAGAAGCAAAGCTGTTTACCCGAGACTTGGGTTTTGGTTATGAGTCGATACATGCATACAAGAATTATTGTGTGCTTTAATAATTGTGTGCTTTTCTAAAAGGAACACACTGATAAACAAAAATGCCCAAAATGCGACACTTCAAGATGGAGTTGTGTGAAAGGTACTGGTAAGAAAATTCCACAAAAGGTCTTGCGATATTTTCCCAATAAAACCAAGGCTGCAAAGATTGTTTATATCAAAAGATATAGCCAAACAAATGAGGTGGCACAAAAATGAAAGAAAAGATGGCGGCAACACTCTAGGACACCCAGCCGATTCTATTGTGTGGAAAGAGTTTGATGAAGAACATGAATGGTTTGCTCGTGATTCTCGCAACGTGCAACTTGATTTGGCAAGTGATGATTTCAACCCATTTGGTAATATGAGTACAACATATAGCATATGGCTAGTGGTATTAATGTCGTACAATTAACATCTGTGGCGGTGTATGAAGGCTCCAAATATGATATTGTCCTTACTTATCTCTGGGCCCACAGCATCCGGAAACAAAATTGATATCTATTTGTGGCCTTTGGTTGATGATTTGCAAGAATTATGGAATGAAGGTACAAGCACTTACGATGCATTGGTGAATGAGACATTTCAGTTGCATGCGACATTACTGTGGACTATAAATGACTATTCAACGTATGCAAACTTGTCTGGGTGGTCTACGAAGGGAAAACTTGCGTGTCTGGGGTGTAACAAGGATACAACATTCAAGCGGTTAAAGTACAAGCATAAGTATTGCTACATGGGTCATTATAGGTGGCTTCCCCGAGGTCATGTATGGCACAAAAACAAAGAATTGTTTGACGGTAAAGAGAAGCATAAATTGGAACCTGAAGAAATGTCTAGGGATCAATTGTTGTAACAACTAATGCAGGTTGAAGGTGTGTAGTTGGGAAAAGTTGGGAAAAAAGAAATTATGAAGATGAAGAGTTGAATTGGATGAAGAATAGTATTTCCTTTAAGCTGCCTTATGGGTCAAAATTGAAATTACCACACAATTTAGATGTCATGCACATTGAGAAGAACATATGTGATAGTGTCTTGGGTACTTTGATGAATATTGATGGGAAGACAAAGGACCCAACTAACGCACGAAAAGATTTACGTGAGATGGGTATACGTAGAGGAGAATTGCACTTGCAAAAAGTTGGTGCAAGAGTTAAGATGCCATTTACGAAGTACACCTTGACCAAGGATGATAAGAAAAAGTTATGTGACTGGCTAAAATGTGTGAAGTTTCCTAACATGTATGCGTCTAACATTGGTCGGTGTGTGAACAAGCTTGTTGGTAAGCTTTCGGGAATGAAAAGTCACGATTGTTATGTCTTCATACAACGCTTACTTCCTATTGCAATCTATGGAAATTTCACGCCTGAAATACGTACAACATTGAATGAATTGAGTGATTTTTTTAAGAAATTATGTGCACGAACATTGAAAGTAAATGTCTTGAAGCAAATGAAGACTGAAATTGTCGTGATTCTATGCAAGTTGGAATAGATATTTCCACCATCATTTTTTGATATTATGGTTCATCTATCACTTCATTTACCTCGAGAGGCTGAACTCGGTGGACCAGTACAATAGCGTTGGATGTATCCAATTGAAAGGACGCTTGGTCAATATAAGAGGTATGTGCGGAATAGAGTGCGTCCAAAGGGTTCAATTGCTGAGGGTTATTTAGTAGATGAGTGTTCGACCTTTTGTTCCATGTGGATGCGTGGGATTGAGACGAGATGGAACTGTGAAGAAATAAATGTTGACAGCTGCCTAGAAGAAGCTCACAAAGGCTTGGATGTGTTCTCTCAACTAGTTCGGCCATTAGGTGCAGCAAAATATGTAACACTTGAAGATGACATTTTTGAAAGGGACCAGTGGTATGTGCTTAGCAACTGTAAGGAAACGGCTTCGTACTTGCAGTAAGTGTAGCAATGAGTGTTGTTTATCTTTACGTTATGTTTACTCATGATGCAGATATTAAAAACAATTTTACTTTTATATGTAGTGAACACTATCAAATTATTAAAAGCGAAGGCTGCCATGACATTGAGAAGAAGCATGAAGCCAATTTTGCAAGTTGGTTTCGAGATCATATATACAGTAATGGGCATAATGCAGAAAATGTTCCAAAAGAATTATATAACCTTGTATGTGGGCCTGATCATCAAATTAGATTGTATAGAAGTTGCATTGTGAATGGGGTTAGGTTCCACACAAAAAAATGTGCACAAACTCGTACTACCCAGAGGCAGTAGATGGAGATAATAAAGATAATGATCGAGGAATCCACGATGAGGCATACCAAGAAAGGGAATGTGTTCGGGGTGATATTGCCATTGTTGAAGAGTTAACTATATTATGCAAAGATGATACGACAATAGCTATTGATGGATTATATGTGCAACTTGATGGCCTAAACCTGTTGTTTGACGATGACCTTTTGGTTGAGGAGAATGAGATAAACTCTGATGATGAAAAAGAGTTCTGTAGCAACTATGATACGGAATCTGAAGACGCAGATGACTCTGAACACGAACAGTCATCACAGGCTACTAATGATACAAACTCTAATGATGAAATGTGTTGAATATAATGACCAATTTTGGTGTAAGTACAAAGTGTATTATCATATTGTATGAATCTTATGGGGTACTAATATATTTGTTTTTTTGGTTTTCATTTTTAAATTGCCCAATTATGTGCATTCCACTAAATTATTTGTATTAACATTTGGATTTATAATGACATAGTAGCAATGTTATATTTATCTGCCTAATCCACAATTTTTTTTTCTTTTTTTTTTTTACTGTTGTCAGCAAATTTATCATAGCCTCAAGAAATGAAGACACGACAAAAATAGTAGGAGCAGGCCGAGGCCTGTGTCATATTGAGAACCGTGAGAACTTTTCTCTTGTTGATGTAGCTGGCAATATACACATGTTGTCATCCGTGCCACTAGAATCATCGGAGGGCCATTATTCCCATGAGCCACCTAATACCGTACCCCCATCAACAAACATTGATTCACATGGATCCATACCCACTCAGACCTGTAAATGAACATATGGTCTAATTTAACAGTGTGTGTGAACAGTGTGCAATAAAATATTAAATGCGGAATTAAAGGAAACAAATATTTTGTTGACGAAGTGGAAACTCAATTAAAGAAAAACCACTCCGAGCCAGCCAAATCCAGGATATCTACTATTCAGAAGACAAAGCTAGTTACAAAGTAGTAGCACTCACATACCCCTGATGCAGTGGTCGTACCTTGAACTCTGACGTGTAACCCAACACGAAAGCCTCCCAACCAAGTCTCCTACCTGAAGGGGTCTTCAATGGAATCCTTTACTTTAGAGCCAACCCCTAAGATAAACTTCAGTTTAAGCGCAGCAACAGCTGATCAAATCACACACTAGCAAAAGCAAGAGAGCTATCAGATCTTCAATATCTCCCTAAACACCATCTCTAGGCTGTAAGGAATTCACCACCGAATTCTGTGTTGAATGCCTAGAACCCCTTATTTATAGGCTTTAGAAACCCTAATTTGAGTAAAAAACAGAGTCTCTGGCACGCGCGTCCAGACAGTAGCCTTGGCTGTCCAGATGGGCTACTATTTTTGTGTCCGAAAAGCAATTTTGGAAAATTCTGCAGGGCCGTCCGGACGCTTAATGTTACCGTCCGTAAGGGATCCATCCAGAAGATAGTAATGGCCTTCCAGAACATCAATTTAAATCATTTTTTGTTAGCTTTCCAACGACGCCAATTTCGTCCCAATCCGATATTTGAGTAAAAAGTTATGTCCAAAATACCGGAGGGTGTCCGGACGGCTTGACCGAGCGTCCAGACGGTCAATTGCAACCGCCTTTCCAAATTAGCACTGAAAGCTTCCATAACAAGGCCGCGTCCGGACGGTGTTGCCCTAGCGTCCGGACGGTTGCACTTCAGCTGAACGTAATTACCATAATAAGGATTTGAGCGTCCAGACCCTGAAGGCTGATGTCTGGACGGTTGAACTGGTGCACACAATTTTCATATATGATGCTTGATCGTCCGGACCATGAAGACTGAAGTCCGGATGGTTGAACGTTGTATGCACGACTTGCCTTATGGAGGACATCGTCCGAACGGGATCACACATCGTCCGGACAATTGCAGCCATCTTCCCATAACTGTGTCTTGAAGCAGAAACCCTAATGCTTGTCCAACACTGAATGGCGTCCGGACGGTATTGCCACATCGTCCGGACGGATGCACTTGAACGCTGGATCTTCTCAAACTCTGAAGAGCGTCCGGACGATTTGCCATTACATCCGAACGGATGCAACCTTGAACTGTTCGAAGCTTCTAGACACTGATGGGCATCCGAACGGAAAGTTCTCGTCGTCCGGACGGAATACCACGTCGTCCAGACAAATGCAAGGGAACTGAACTGACTGATTTGAATTCTGCACAAAGTCTTCTTGAAGCTTATAACTAAAGTGTAGACTCTGAATAAAACAACATCCCTGTGAAAGCAGCAACATTACATAGAAGTGATTTTGTCCAACAAAATGCAGTCAACACAAAAACTAACAGGTTTACTGTAGACACTTTCCAAACTACTTTTCTAGACACAACTAACTATGTTTTCATGTTTCCACTAACAGCTAGAACGTCTGTTAGAAAGACTAGGGGTAAGAACAAGAACAAGAGATTGAATGAGATGAGCATGAGTGTCGGGCACCTGTGGGCGAAAATTTCTCGTGCTGGTCGAAAAAGATTTTTTGAGGTTATGGAAAACCACTGTGACCTTCATTATGTTCGCTAGGGCTTGGTCGCAGATTCAATGAAGCAGATGTTAGAAGCTTTGATGATGGTATGACTCTCATTGTTTATGTGTCTTATGTCACTTTCTACAAATAATGTAACAAAGATCTTACCATTTTTTTTGTAATTACTATGGCTCAGGATAACTTCAAATTGGATTTGTTGCGAAAATCACACAAAAGTGGCTTAGAGTTTCAATTGGGAAAATGCTATATCAAATATCACTCCGAACTATACAAAGCCTAACAACGAAATTTTGAAGGCCTTGATATGATAGATTATGCGGCGGTGGCCAATGCTAAAGTCGAGGCAAGGGCCAATGTTCCTAAAGGTGTTTCTCGGGGAAAATGGCCTACTATATGTGACTCATTCGAATCAAAGTATTGGGTGGTAAATATATCTTATTATCCTGAATAGTCAATTAATATTGATAAGATTTGCATACAATTGTAAAAAATCTAATGAATATTTTATTTTTGGTTTAAATTTTAAAGGAGGCGTCTACTCGGAATAAGAAAAATAGAAGCAAAATGGAAATAAATCATATCGCTGGCATCTGTTTGTTTGTCAATGTTATTTACAAGACAGTAAGGATTTTATTGTATTATAATTTTATAGTAACATTATTAAATGTAACTGTTAATAATGTGTAGACAAAGACTACTTCTCAAAGGACCAAACCTATCGCAATTTATAAGGACACCCACATAAGAAAGAACGGGACTTTCGTGAACGCAGAGGTTGAGAAGCTATATATAAGTGAATGAAATGTTTATTCATGATAAATATGTGTAATTAACATGCAAGAGTTATTTAGTTAAGGTTTATGTGGCTTGTTCAGAATGAAATGGAGTCAATGGCAAATGACGACAACTTGAATTCCACCGAAGAAGAAATATTTTCACAGGTGCTAAGGGGGCATCGCTCAGGACACGTTGGAGGAATGGGGGGGGTGGTGTCAAACCTACACCGTCAAGTTCCTCTCGTGAGCGCCACGCCACCAAGTCTACCAGCCACGATGAGTACAGGATTAAACAGCAAGAGACTGAGATAAGATTGGAAGAATCGTTATCCCACATTTCTACTCTGCAGGCATCATATACTACTCTGCAAGCATCATATACTACTATGCAGGCACAGTTGGATAGTATACTACAACATATTCAAGGGTTAGAGAATCTTGCCTATTCCATTTATTTTTTCACACACACTAATATCAAATAATTATTAGAAAGATCATTGATTTTGATATGAATTCTATTCTTCTTAGGCATGGAGGGAGCTCTAGTGGAGGCCATTGATGATGAAAGCGGCATTTGAGGGAACTTCGGTTGTATTTTGTTTAAGACTTTATTATAATGACTTTGTTTAAGCTTTAGTTTGTATTAGAGGGTAAGAACTTCGAACAATTTTTTGTTTAAGAACTTTAAGTTAGTAAACCTCCCTTGACATGTTTATTGAGGTCAAATAACTTTATGTAAACAATGCAAGGAAGTAAAATTATATAACACTATTTCATTTTTAAGTGTATGTAGGATGTAAAGAGAGAGATACGGAAGAAATTGTGGTGCTAAAGGACTCAAGTGATGGTAAGTTACTCAAGCACACCTTTGTGGGGCCTGCATTAAGACTCTCATTTCTTGGTGGCCTTTTTATCAATATATTATATCTTTGTTTTGTTGATATCCAAGGCTGTGCTTTGGAAAATTTAATAATTGAATTGTGCAATAATGTTGTCAAAGATTTTTGGAATATCTTGAATTTTCTTAACATGCATATATGCTTTTTTTTTTTTGTGAATTCTAAATCATATTGCATATGCTAGTTGAATGTAGAATTTACAGGTGTAATCGAGCCGATTTTGAGCGAATACCAGTTGTGCGAGCTCGACTCGTTAAAGTTAGCATCAAGCTCGAGCTCGGGCTCGAGCTCGACACGAGCCTAAAACTTGTGTTCGAAATCAGCTCGTCAATGTAAAATTCATGATCGAACTCGAGCTCGAGCTCGCCTGAATCAATTTTTTTAAAAATTTATTTTAGCATAAAAAAAATAAAAATAAAAAACCAGTTTTGAGCAAAGATAGAAAAGAAAGAGAGACTCACGGCTTTCTCGCGAGGCCCGGGTTCAATGTGGTACGCTAAGCACGTGAGAGAGAGCGCATCCTCCATCTTCTGCTTTACCGGAGTAGATCAGAGCACAAATCGGAAGAGAGAAACACATAAGACATCGGAAGAAAAGGACGTCAAAGCCAGGAGAATTGCGTAGAGAAGAGACGTAATGTGTGTACCTGAAAAATATGAGATCGAAAATGAGAAACGAAGCCAATTTTGTTAAGCAAGAACGCCATTTCCGGTGAGTGTCGAATGAAGTAGAGCAGCTACTAATGCTTAGGGAGTCCTAAATGCTCTCTGGTTTCTCAATTCTGCTAAGATCGCACAGCCAAGAAATTTTGAATTTTTTTTTCGAAGCAGCGTGCGACGTGCATGTTGCGTGCTTAGTGAACCGTGGTGCCTCAGTCAGCGTCTTGTCTCTGGCAAAAAGCCGAAAAACCATTGGTGCACTGGGAGGGAAATTTGGGAAAGTGGGAAAATTCCGTATAATATCAAGGGATCTTGTTTGTTGCTTTTACTTTGGTTTAAGACTCAGTCAAAAGTAAGTCTACCCATCTTGTTTGTTGCTTTTACTTTACGTGGGTAAACCTTATTAACCAAAAATATTTACCAAAAGGAAGTGAATTGTGGCTTGAGAAAAAAAAAAAAAAATCAATAATATTGGATTAATAAATATTTAATTTAATATTAAAAAAAAAAAAAAAAAAAAAAAAAAAAAAAAACACTCATGACTCATGAAACAAACCATTACTAACTTTCTACTGTCTTTCTTGAAAAATTGTTTTAAAAATATTTTTATAAAAAATGTTAATCATTAATAATAGACTAGTAATTAATTAAAGATTCAAAACTAAAGTTAAAAATAAAAAAAACCCGTTGAAATCAACTTCAATTTTTTATTTTTTTTAGAAGAAAAAAAAAAAAAAAAAAAAAAAAAAAAAAAAAAAAAAACTTTGTTTACATAATTGTATACTTAATAATAATTATAGGAAACTCATAGAAATTTAAGTGAAATTTAATGCAAAATTTGAATTTTCAAAATTACTCTTAAATTGTTTCATTAAAGGAAATTTTATTTCCCTTTTGGTTTTGTCTTGAAATTTTAAAAATTCAAGAGATAGAGTCTTAAGTAGATCATGCAACTAATAGTCTAGGAGAAAAAAGAAATCTTAGTTTATTTTGTAAATTTGGTCAACTAACTCAAGCTTATTCCCATTCCCCATATAATATTTGCATTTTCAAGATCTTTTATAAGTATAAGATTCTAATTTAATATTTAATCTTAATACTTCATGAATTATGATACAACATTTTATAATCTTTATAATTACATACTTAATAAGTTAATATAGATATAAATACAATGATAGTATCATATAATCTAAATAATATCATATGATTTCAAACAAAAAAGTATCATCATTTGATCTTTGATCTTAAATCATGTGAATCATGTGATATAACTTATAAGTACATTACATAAAACAATTATGTTGATTCATAAGTATTTAATTTTTTAAAAAAAATATGTAACAATAGTTAATATAAATATTAAGTTAAAACATTAATAATGATAATTATTATATTTTCATATGGTCCTATATATCTAATGATAATGATACTTTTTTTTAAGTCTAATGATAATTCTTAGTTCATATAATTAATATCAAATGGTTATATAGTACAAATGCACAATATTATATCATATGATCTAAATTTTAATGATAACACCTAAATTGTGATTTAATTAACACATTGGTAATTCCAATCGGACCAACCGACCAATCCTAATAACTTAATTTAGGATTATATGAATTACATTGTCATTATATATAAATAATATGATTAAGTTTCAAAAGTGTCATTATATCATATGATTAATGTGTATTTATATTTATGTATGTAATCTATGTACCTAGTCATTGTATCTAATACATGTCAAAAAAAAAGTCATTGTATCTAATACTCTAAGTATTATTAATAATTATTAGATATTGAAAATCTTCCATCATACTTAATCAGTGTATCTAAGTATCTAAATACTTAATCATTGTATTTATATATTTATATTAAATTATGTGCAATAATTTATATATATATAATTTATGATTGTAAAATATGAATCGTATCATATCACTTGACTTATGAGCTTATAATTTATCTATGATAACATTGAAAAGTATAATCATTATAAATCATAATTATCATAATTCCTAACTATTTTCTAATAATACTAATATTATATGAATCATATGATCATATGATGTAATTATTATCGTATTATCAAATGATTTATACGATCTAACAATTCATATGACCTTAGATCTTTGATCACGTGATGACGATGATATAATGATTCACAAGTATCTAATAATAATATTTATAAAACATTGGATATAATGAATCAGTGATTACATGTCATATATCAGACTGTTATATTATTATATGATCATATAGTCCTATTATATTACAGGAATAAAATAATATGAATCATATGATTAAGTATCTAAATTGTCATTATATCATATGATTAAGTGATTAACAATTAAGTATTGATATTATTCACTTTTACTATTTTATATACATATTGATATAACCAAACACTTATAACTAATTAATATTTACTTGACCATTTTTATTTGCTACTTAATTTATGCTTACATATAGTATATTGTTTATTAATATACTATATTATAAAAATAAGTTATATATATATACGGGTCGATCCTCAATAAACGAGTCGATCCTTATACGAGCGGGTTCACGAGCTTTACTAGAGTCGAGTCGAGTTTATACGAGTTTGCATCGTTTAATAATCGAGTTTGATTTTCGTGTTCACGAGTAGCTCATTTAATAATCGATTCAAGCACGAGTCGAGTTTATTCGAGCCGATCTAGAGTAAGCTCACGAGTAGCTCAGCTCGTTTACACCCCTAGTAGGATTCAATATTTGATACTATTTTGTATAGTTGAACATTACTAACTTCATCAATTTATTTCCCTTTCTTATATTATGGTTGAAGCTTGTCTAATCGAACAATTATTGTTTGTATTACAAGGTAAGAGATTTTGTAAAATTTTCCGTTTAAAAACTTTGAATAATAAACCTCTCTTGACATGTTTATCAAGGTCAAAGAACTTTGAGTAAACCAAAGCAATGGAGTAAAATTATATAACACAATTTTCTTTTTAAGTTTATGCAGGAAGATAAAAGAGAAAGATAAGCAAGAAATTGCGGTGCTCAAGGGCCCAAGTGATGGTGCTAAACGCTCTTGCTTACTTTTGAGAAAACTCATAGCTTATATGCAATATTGGAAGGGGTTTTGATCATCTATTGGACAGTTTTCATTATCTTGAAGTTGCCTTGACTGTATCAAATGTTAATAGTATATATAACCATGCCAACATTGGCAGGCAAGGAGGGAGAAAATCAATGAGAGGATGAAAATGCTCCAAGATTTGGTCCCTAAATGTAACAAGGTATATAATGTTCTCTTGCTTGTTGGTTAAGATTGGTACTATTACTATTGATTATGCTGGTTAATGCTACATGATTTAGCATATAAAAAAAAAATGATGAATTTGTCTGTTAAATGTAATGTTTCATGTTCCCTATTTTAGTAGTAGGTTAATCTTAATTATATCTTTTCAAAGGTGTGAGTTTGAAATTCAGCTTTGCTTGACTTCATGTAATTCCCCTCTGACCAGGTTATTGGAAAAGGAAAGAAAGGATGATGGGAACAAAAAAAAAATCCCTTCTCATTCCTTTATAGGAATATGCTAATTAGCAAACCTTATGATTCAGTTATGCCATTTCTTTATGTAACGCCCCGCTTTTACAAAAAGCGTAAGTGAAAATTTTTCGAATTTCCACAAGACATTACTAACTTATCAGAGGTAATTATTGGCAACGGAATAAATGTAATATAAATTGGGAATAGGTTGACACCTCAGAGCTACTACTGAAATACCTCAAAATATATAATAAGCCAGTCAGCATAATTATACAAACAGTAATACCAATCATGCCTCCCCGGGCTAGATAATTATACAAGTCAAATATCTACACATAACTGGAGAATTATAAGTACTGTCTTAAGTTAGGCTAATGAACTACAACAGGGTAGTCCCAAAAGGTAGGCTATCCAGCCTTACAAAAACTGAACTAGGAACCATCTATGTGTCGGGATAGTCCTGATAATCCTCTTCTTCTTCATAGCCTGGACCATTACAAATACCATATAAAGAGAAGAAAACAACATAAACACTAAAGTGAGTCCGCTGTTTCCAATAATAATATGAGTACTGATTTATTTAATTAATGCAACACAATGCAATGGCCATATAATCACATGTATATACAAAATATAATCTATGATCGCGAATCATAGACATAAAGTGAACATAAAAGTAATCATAAGGCAATGACAGTTTTAAGTGTAGAGTTTTAGGTATTTCCCTTTTTCCACTACTCTGTTGGCCTTGGCACGGTTAGCGTGTTATTTGAAACCTTGGTTTCCTCACTTAACTTTTAATTATAATCTTTAGGAGCCTTGGCTCCTGGAAACCTTGGTTTCCCTGGTGACCTTGGTACACCAGTTTTTGTATTTATAATTCTTTTCAGGTACCTCCTCATTCACTGAGAACCTTGGAACTCATGTGAAGCCTCGCATACCCACCATGGATCTTGATCCAACAACTTGTTATTAGATAGGTTATTAAAAATAATAAAATATGCAAAATCACATGTGCAAACAAGTAAATAAAGCAGAAAACATAATATTATAGGAAAAGTCAACCAGCTTCGTCCTCAGTAAGTATAGAGATACTTACTAGTTTCTACTCCAAAAGTCTTTCTCTATAACTGCATAATTCCAATCATATAGTAATACTAAATTAGTGAAAAGATGCTACAATATGTTTACAATATTTATCCTTAAAGTATCATTTTAACCGTTGTCCTAATACTTCCGTTTTTTGTTCTCTTAATCAAGATATTGAATGCCATCTTAGGTTATTGAATAATGAAACTAAGACATCCTCTTTTACTAGCCATTAACTCCAACTAGTATGTTGATATATACATATAACTCCCATTCATAACCATATGTAGCCAAAATAATACTTTCTACACACACACACATTAGCCATATACCCATATACACTTACTTACTAAGTTTATACTTTAATATTCTCATTCATGCAGGGAATTCCAGCATACAACACACACACACACCTTCACTTCACACATTCTTTTTCATTAATCAAAACTCCTATATTTCAGCAACTCATTCCCACACAAAGTATTAAAGCAAAGCTACTATCTTGTTTGTTTAAAGCTTCATGAGTGTAATTCTTTTAAGAGGAGAAACTACCCATGATCCTAGGGAACACATACTGAATTTTAGAGAGTAGAAAGGAAGATTTACTTACCAAAATTTGCACCCAACAGGTTGGATAGAAGGAAGGGGTCTAACTCCAAAACAAAGTGATTGAAATGAGTTGGTAGTTGCTGGTTTTTGAGCTAGAATCAGAGGGAGATTTCAGATGCTGATTTCTGGTGTTTTGTTGAGAAACAAGAGGAGATTTAAGGCTTCATTTTTGGCTATAAGTGCTGGCTTTCACAGAAGAATGAGAGAGATTTTCCATGGGAGATTCAGTACCAAAACAGTGAAGGAAAGAGGAGCTTACGTGAGTGGTATAGGGAGAGCTTAGGCTGGTTTTTGATGTCCCATGCATGGTATATATAATAACTTCGAATGGCTAAGATCAATCCAGCACAAATTCTTCCAATGGTCGGATCTTTGACAACAAGAGAGAGAAATATCCATGCAAGATCATCTAATATCCAAGATTAGATTTTCTTCCATATCTAGTGTCATGATTAAGTTGTACCACCATATCTAATTCAATTTCAACCAAACTAAGCTAACTTAGGCTAACTAAATAAGTTTCAATCATTTGGAGCCGTCCATAAGCAATGGGTTCAAAATCAAAGGTAGAAAAATCACTTCTCTGCTGTTTACCCGTAAGCTGCGTCGCACTGGATAAAATCGCTTGATCGAAACTTAGTCGATCGATCGACATCGACCTATAATCGCTCGATCGACCAGAAAGTCGCTCGATCGATTTCAACTTTACTGATCTATTTCTTTACATGCATAAATACATAATTTTTATTAGACTATATAACAATTCTTAAGCCTTGTACTCATGCACATATCTTAATAACTTAAGTAGGGTTTCTTTCCTGGGTATTACACTTTATGATTTCAGTTTTGTTTAGTAGGTTGCCATTGCTATTCTGAAATCCTTTTTCATTTTTATTTGTCATTTTGAACATGCAAGAGTTTTGATGAAATGTAATTTTCATTTTTATTTGACATTTTTAAGTTTGTCTCTCTCATGTGAGCAAATTCTTTTGATAAATTACTTGGTTCATTATGTAATTGCTTATAACCTTGTATTTCCTGCAGCCATTGTTGCTTCTTGTGATCACAAGCAAGACCAAATTGATGAGCGACAGCAAATTGAGGAAGCAGGAGGATTTGTTATGTGGACTGGTAAGTTCATCACATGTTAATTTTCAAGCTTTCTGGTGATTGAGTGAATTGCTTGTCTTGGTGACTAAAAATAACTGCATTTTCCAACAGAGATTTTGTAATAGAAGTCATAGGTTTGTATATTATAAGAGTCTAAAGATCAGGATAAGGATTGTTTATGGTGGTGGAATATTTTCAGAATGATAGTCTAAACTAGCAAGAAAGGAAAAGAAAATATCGGCCAATTTGCAAAAACAAAAATCCTGTAGTGGGTAGCAGTAAAAAAATTATATATTGTTTGTGATGTAGATAATGAAGGTTAATGGATCCAAAAAAACGTGGTTTGTATCTTAATCAAGTAAAGGAGCTAAAACTCAAATTTTTAGGGATTTTGGTGACTTCTAGATGACTTGCATATTTTGTTTGACAGTGATTATTTGCTCACAAACATTTTTTACTTTCGTCTTTTATACCAAGGGTTATCTACACCTTGTAAAATTGCTTATCATGTTAATATCTATGAGAGCCAAAGGTGGTCTTTGATGTTTCCTTTGTGAAAGATATACAAAGACATTGGTACCATGTATATAACAAGCTCAAGCAGTAACTTTGCTTTTGGAGTAAAAAATCAGAGGCCTAGCTTCGTTTATTGCTTTTCTTATCTTGGGAATTAAGATTATCAGTATGAGCCATTGCATAACTCTTTAGTTGCATCCCTATACTTGTAATATGATGCATAACTTGATGAAGCTTTGAATTCTCATAGTCCAGTCTAACAAAATTTAACAGGTTAATTTGTTCAGTTTGGTGCAGATCAAGATTGCCATTGTGGTGCTATTGACTGCAGGCGGAAGCCGGGGTTAGGCCTGCCAAGCCTAAGATGTCTTTGGATGCCGCATTGAAACCAGTACCAAATCAGGTGGCTGTGTCATCTCCCAAATTGAAAGCAATTTTATTTGGAAAAGATGTATGCATAGATGAGTGTTTGATAATGTCAAAAGACAACTTAGAAACTCCAATGGCATTTTCCAATTAATGTTGTTTTGATTGCTTTTTTTTTTTTCTTGTATTGTTCATGGTTTTTTATTGTATTGTTGGTAGATGGTTGGATAGGTTGGTTGATTCGAAATATTGGTTCGATTGCATGTAGTCATTTCTGTTGTATTGCATGTAATCTAACTTTAATACCAATGATTACCTTTTGTATAATCGTTACAATTGATTTTCAATGATATGATGTGGAAATATTGGATAATGTAGGACTTTAATGGTAAGTTTGACAAGTAATTATATATAATGATACCCAAAAAAAAATTATATATATATATTAAAATTTTTAATAGTATTCGCGGCGACCACTATGTCGCTGCTAATACTTCACAATTGGTGGTAGCCCAGCTATCGCCGCTATTGGCCCCTCAATAGCAGAGACATCTTGGTTGCCGCTATTGGTCTATCAATAGCGGCAACCTGTATGTCGCCACTATTGGACTATCAATAGTGGCGACACATGGCTTTGGTTCAAAAACCAGTTAACGGCGACAAAAAAATGTTTTTACGGCAACTTTTGTCGCCGTTATTGTTCACTCAATAGCAGCAATGTCTTACGTCGCCGCTATTGATCATTAGAGGCGGAATATCTGCGGCTACCTCATTAGCGGTGACTTGTCGCAGCTATTGATCAATAGTGACAACAAAAACACT
The DNA here is from genome assembly GCF_958979055.1 of Alnus glutinosa. NCBI lineage: Eukaryota > Viridiplantae > Streptophyta > Magnoliopsida > Fagales > Betulaceae > Alnus > Alnus glutinosa. The sequence continues at coordinate 17,781,511 of NC_084894.1, read as the reverse complement.
TTTAGCAACGACAAAAAGTCACTGTTAATGATCATTTTTTTTGTAGTGCTAGCATATGGTAAGATCAAACCTGTCTTCAAAGAGAAGGGATCAAAAATACCGATACCGAAAAACAGTCGCCCGACATGCTTTTTCTATCATCCCAAAATAGTACCTGCAAAATTTTCTTAAAAGCAACAAGAAAAATAGGGAGCAAATAACAATGGTTCCTAAATTGCAAGGCAAACAAAGATATGACATGTAGAGAATAATGTAATGCAATCAAACCTAATGCTCTAGAATTATGAACCAAATCCAAGGCATGTGTACCCTCACCAACTAGGTGAGTCCATTCCCCCTCAAGGGGTGAATGTGTGCCTCCTTTCTGGCCCATGCTTGCCTTTCTTTTGGTGGTTGTTGACATGACTTCATCTGATGATCCATCCACTACATCATACTCTGCATCCAAATAGACAGCTCCATATAGAATTGATCATCCTCCATCTTTTGTAGCTTCTTCATGAAGTGCCTTGATTTGTTAGTCTTGAGTTTTTCATTCTGATTGGCATGAACAAATCTTTGTTGATGCACTGATGCTGAGGAACCTAATGCCGTGGGGCCTGGTGCATTGGAACTTGATGCCATGGAGCCTGATACTGGGGGGCCTGATGCCTTGGAGCCTGATGCTGGGCCAAAGGTCTAGTGTCGAAATTTGCTTGTCTTGACACTTCTTTCTTGACCTTTGATCTCTGAGCTTTGAGAAGAGAGCACTAAGGTCGGATGTGCCTGCTTAAGGCGCAGTGATGACATATAGGAGGTCGTCAAATGGTGGGAGGCTTCTGAGTGACCGGAATATCTCAACTAATTACGTCCTTTCCTTTATCCACGATTGTGAGTGGAGGCTCGGAGACTGTGGGCTTGACAAAAATAGCCCTAGAATTAGAGGGAATGTTAGAGGGAGGAACTACATACCCGAGTCCGGTCTTGTCTGTTGGGCTCTTCTGGATTGATAGCATATGGGTCAGCTTCTCATTGGTGACCCTCTCCAACTAAAGTTGTGTTTCCAGTAGCTTCTCTTCTAGATCTTGTATCTTGAGCAGCAGCGAACGCTTCTCAGTTTATAGGCTATTTAGCTTATGGATATGCTGCTTACGAGTCTCCCTCAGCTTCTCAAACTCTACATAGAGGATTTTATAAGCCTCTTTGAGTTCTTCCCCGTGTTCATAACTGTGCTCAGCGTAGTAAGAATCCTCTTCTTTATGCGGAGCCACAAAGGCTAGAGGCTGATCTTAAGCGGGAGATTCTTCTTCTTCAGACTCATCACTAAGAGTCGCATTGTAAGCCTTCCCTTTTCCCTGCTTGAGGTTCCCACAATCAGCCCGTATTTGCCAAAGCTTGAGCATTCAAAACATCTGGGGCCTATTGGGTCTTTCTTCTCAACTTCTTTAGGTTCAGACTCTTTGGGGGCCTTCTTCAATCTTTCGGAGAATTTCTTCTTGAATTTATCATTCTTCATCAATCTTCTGAAATTCTTGGCCAGCTTTGCCACTGCATCTTCTCCTTTCTCATAGTCCCCTTCAGATGAGACTTTGGCTTTCGTTTTAGATGCTTTGAGGGCAATAGTCTTCACCTTCTTAACTGGGGGCAAGGACAACTCATAAGTTTGAAAAGATCCCACCAACTCTTCAACCTTCATCTCTTCTAAATCCTTGCTTTCTTCTATGGTAATCACCTTGATTCTGAAATGCTCAGGCAAAGATCTTAGAATTTTTCGGATGAGCTTTACATCCGAGAGGAACTTCCCAAAACTCACCATCGAGTTTCTTAGGTTGCTCATCTTAGAGTAAAACTCTCAGAATGTCTCATCATCAAGCATCTTGATCTCCTCAAATCTAGAAATCAACATTTGAAGTTTGGCAAATTTAAAAAGTTTTGTGCCTTCATATGTTGTTTCTAAGATTTGTCATGCTTCTTAAGCAGTTCCACAGTTTGAAATTTTAGTAAATTCAGATGGTGAAAGCATTTGACAAAGAGCATGAAGGGCTTTGTCATTGGAAAGTCGTGCGTTCTTTTCATTTACAAGCTCAATATTTGAATCCACTGGCTCAATCCAACCAATTTCAATAGTTTTCCAACAATCAATGGATTTTAAAATGAAATGCATATGAGCTTTCCAATAGCCATAGTTTGTACCATCAAAGGCAGGAACGGTCATAAGATTTTGAGACATATTAAAATAAAATAGAAGTCAAAAGAATAACACTCAAGAAATAAATCTAGACAGAGTGTACCAAGCTCTGATACCAAATGAAAATTAAAGAGACTTCTAATTTAACGTGTGTGTGTGTGTGTGTGTGTGTGCAACATGTAACAAAATATCAAAATGCAGAATGTAAATGGAACAGATATATTGTTAACGAAGTGGAAACTCAATTAAGAAAAAAAACCACTCTAGGGCAGCCAAACCTAGGATATCCACTATTCAGAAGACAAAGCTAGTTACAAAACAGTAGCACTCACATACTCCTGATGCAGTGGTCGTACCTTGAACTCTGCTGCATAACTTAATGCGAATGCCACCCTACCAAGTCACTTACTTGAAGGGGTCTTCAATGGAATCATTTACCTTAGGGCTCCTCCCTAAGATAGACTTCAACACGAACACAACAACAGCACTTCAGCAATGACTTAAGAGCAAACTGATCAGCACAATAACTCCTAAATTATACTCTCTAAGGTCTAAGGAATTCACTACCGAATTCTTACAAATTACATGCCTAGAGGCCTCTATTTATAGGCTATAGAAGACCTAAATTGAGTCTGATACAATTTTCTCTAGGCGGCGTCTGGACGGTAGCTGAGGGCATCCAGACAGACAACTGTGCAACCAGCTTTCCAAATTCGCCGATATTCTTTCCTGAATAGGGCCATGTCCAGAGAGTGTTGCCCTAACGTCCGGACGGTTGGACTCCTGCTGCACGCAATTTTCATAAAAAGGACTAGGCGTCTGTACAATTGCAAATCTTTTGCACGTCTTGCCTTATCAAGAATAGCGTCCGAGCAGCATAACCACGTCGTCCAGACGGTTGTAGCTGTCTTCCCATTTCTGTGTTTGGAAAGGAAATCATTTTACTTGTCAAATATTGAATCGTCCGAACGTGTTGCTGAGATGTCCGAACGGATGCAACCTGGAACAGTTCGAAGCTTCTGGACACAGATGGGAGGTCATCTGGACGGATATCGCTTGACTGATGAGCATCCGAACGGTGAGCATACGCTTTTAGATCAGTGAAATTTTCTCATCAGTGAGCATACGCTGCATCAAAACAATGACTTGAATAGCAAAACACACAATCAATGAAAAAGTCATAGTCCTCTCCAAAATAGCAAAACATGTTTAACCACTGTAGAGAGGTGTTTGGCTGGAAAACAAAAATAAGGAGAAACACGAAAACAAGAAATAGGTTCAACCTGTTTTCGAAAACAAGTTTCTTTTTTTTTCTTTTTTTTTTTTTTGGTCAAAAGTGATCAAAACACGCGGAAACAAAGTAGAAAACCATTTTCTTTTTAAGTGCACAGTAATCCTATAGTCATTAAGGTCGGGCGTTGTTCGATTCTTATCAGCTCCACTTTCCTTTTCTTTCTTAACTTTCGTTTGACAGAAGTCACAGAACCTATCAATATTCTCCATCTTCGTCGCACAGCCAAGTCGAGAGAGAGAGAGAACCAGACCGAGAGAGTGGGTGACACACGATGGAGGAGAGGAGGCTTTACAATGGGACATCATTGCCATTCCATAAGAATTGATTAAACTTTTGCTCTATCAATCCAATCACCTTCTTAGATAAAATGAAAATTTGAGACCAATAGACTTGAAAGCTAAAAAGAACCGAAGAGAAAATTTGTAGCCTCTTTTGCAAATAAATTTTGACGTGCATACAGTACTCTTCAGTTCATAGTTACTTTTTTTTTTTTTTTTTTTTTTTTTAGTAATTAAGAAATCTAAACGTCACATATTAAATAAAAAAAAAAAAAAACAAAAACAAAAACTGTTGAATACACACAAACAACACGTATCAATAATTAGATTAGTACTATATTTACGTAGATTTACAAAATATATTACAAATAACATATGAGCCTTATGAAAGATGGAAAAAAAAAAAAAAACAGTAAACATTGTTGAACATCTTTAATAACTCTCATCTCCCACTAAAATTTGGACTCTTCATTTTCCTGCCCACCCCCAAAGGCAAATGAATTAAACCAAAACGAATGTCACTTTTAAACATCGTTCTTGTTGTTAATGTTGTTGTCGTTGTCGTCGTCATCAGTTTCCCCGGCTCTCTCTTCTGCAATAGTCTCAAGCGTAGGGGTACTGGAGGGTTTCATAGGGAAATCAAGAAGTGATGGTGCAACCTCAATCCAAGGCTTCATCACCCGCCTGAGCTCCTTTGCCATTGAGATTAGTATATATAGACGATCGAAGTTATATAATATTTGTATGATCGGGAAGATTTCAATTCATCGTCTCTCTTTCCGCTCGGAGTTTTCCGTGAGAAAGAGAGAGAGAGAGAGAGAGAGAGAGAGAGAGAGAGAGAGAGATAGAAATATGAAAGTTGGGTTGAGGGCTCTGGTGATGGTTAAGTGGGGTTTATATAGAGAAGGCAATGGCTCCGAAGACTTTATGAACAGGTCAAGCTAACTGAATTTAGGATGGATTTCCTAAAGAATTGAGTGGAGGAGAAAGAGGTCTTGGCTTATTCAACATGCTATTCATAGATTTCCATCAAAAAAAATGGGAAATCGAATCCTCAATATCGTTTACTTGAAATCTTCGACCTCCCGACTGCAACAGAATTCTGGTTTAATTACCGAGTCTTTTATGAGAGTTAGTTGCCTTCTACATTTTGTTGTTTACATTACCTGCCCCCATTTATTGCAAAGGGAGTAGCCACAAATAATATTGCTGCTTAATTCTCAAATTCTCGAAAATAAATAGATTCAATCATTACATGATGTATATTTTTGCGGATTTATTTGAGATGAGCTGAATAGGTTAGTTTGATGAAAGTAAATTAATTAATTTACATATAAACCAAGCTTGAGCAAATCACCATCTCCATTTTAGGTTCATGTTTGGTTCTTTATACCCTGTTTGTTTTGGTGATAAAATATTTTCTTTAAAAGTTTGTCATATTTCTGAGTGTTTGGAACAGCATAAGATATTGGTCCACCTGAAAAATATTTTCAGTTGACAAAGAAAATGAATTTTCACGAGACGTAAAATGGTTTATGCTTCTCGTTTGCGTAAATCATTTTTTACCGCTCTTTTACACCATGAGTAAACAATTGTGAGAAAGCCCCTTATGGGATTTAATTGCCCGAGCAGGCCTCAAGTTGCCTAAACACCAGTACAGAAAGGTGGACCTTACAAGGGCCCTCTCACAATTGCCTGATCAAATTGCATGCAATTACACTAAGTCTCAATCCCACCCCTAAAGGCCTTCTATTCTCACACTCTCTTCACTGGCAACTCCTCGTCGTCTCTCTCTCTTCCTTACAACTCCTTAAATTATATGAAAATATAAGAAATTTTTCATACGAGCTAAACATAGGAAAATGTTTTTTTGAACCATTTTCAAGATGAGAATAATTTCTATAAGAACTTGGCATAAAGCCATAAACCTAGTCTTTTGTGCCCTCCAATGACATATGGCACATCAGCTTGAAACATCAAGCATGATAAAGATAAAATCACCAGATTTTTTTCTATATCATACCAAAAGATCCTAGTCCTCATTCAAGACAATCGAATGCCCTCTCCTCCGCCGCTTTATCGCTAAACGCTGCAACCCTATTCCTCCGCTAGAAGCCACCGCGAAAAACAGCCCCTTAAGTCGTTCTCGCAAACAGAGCTTTTGCTAGAAAATAGTTTTCTCATCATTCACGCAAACAGAGCTTAACGTACCGTTTTGTTAGGGATGCATAGAACAAAAGCACCAAAGCTTGCGATCTATTTTTGGGTTTTTTATTCTTAGAATACAACATGAAAACCAGGGTTCACGGAAGGTATTGTAGGTATTGAAGTATGGCTATTGGGTTTTGGTTATTACTATATATTCAAGCTCACCTTCGTAGTCTACGTTACACTGGTTAAGAGCGTGCGTCAAGGGTGGGACTCGAAGGGGTGAAAGGCTATTGGGTTCAAAACTTCAACACCTTGTTTGGCAACTGGGTTTTAGTTCAAAACTTCAACACCTCTCTTTTTTGTCTCAATTTTTTCTGAATCTGAGGAGAGGGATTAATCCAACGAAAAAGAAGAGGAAATAAACTTATTTGAATGGAGACACGAGAATTCAAGTTGATTGGTGCGAAGGAAAAACAGAAAAATTGAATTAAAACTTGTGGAAACATGATGAGATAGGAAAAAATCTAGGAAAAATTGAATTCAAACTTGTAGTGCACTTGTTGTGCATGTATAATTGCCCTTTCATATTTATCATGTTTAATGTTCCAGGTTGATGTGTCATTATTTCATTAGAGGGCACGAAGGACTTGGTTTATGCCAAGTCCTTACAAAAATTATTCTCTTTCAAGATAGCGAATAAAACAGGTAAAAAAGTAGTAATTTTTTAGAACCCTACTTTCAGCTAAAAACATTTTCCGACAGAAAATATTTTATGCCAAAATAAATGAAGCCTATTTTTCAATCAAACTTAATTTTGCTTATAAGCTATAGATCGAACTTGATTTTGCTTATAAGCTAGATTAAACTTGTGTGTTTTAATACAACATTATTTGTGGACAAGAAACCTATATTTTGATGAGTATCGATGATTTGATATATTATTAACAGTTGAAAAACAATTTTTAACCATATAAAAATATTGGTGAATGTTTACTAATTGCCTTTTTTTGTTCACAGGTTCCTTGCAACGCCAGAGACTAATGATAATGATTATATATATATATAAACCTTAAAAACTTGCGAGAGGGAAGGGGTGGTTTTGGACATTGCATGAATAGAGAGAGGTAAGATTGTAATGCAATTGAGTTGAGGTGAAATTAACTAGCAATTGGGTAGAATAGAAATAAAAGTTCCTTAGACATCAACAACTCTGCACCATGGGGAAGTTTCAAGAAGCAAAGAAAGATTTTTTGGTAATTCGAAGATCTCATGTTGTCTCCAGTATCTCTTTTACTCTTCCTCAAAGAATTCATCCAAAATGCTCCATACAAGGCAGTGACATGTTGTATATATGATTGTAACGATAGTCTCCCTGTAGTGCTTCAGTGTCGAATTATTGTATTGTGAATGACTAGAGATTTGGGTTGTTGTATTTGGATTTGTAATGTTTTAGATTTGTATTTGAATTTATAATGTTTGAGGCCTTTGGGCTTTGGATTTGTTTTGGATTTTGGATTTAAAACCTGCATCAAAACTGGCCCAAAAGTGGCCAAAATCATTCAAAATCGGGTCCAAAACCGACTCAAAACCCAAATTGAAAAGCGGTTATCTACTTACTAATCGCTAACCGACGGTTATAAAAATAACCGCCTTCGCCTAGACAATTAGCGGTTACGGTTAGTAAAATGTAATAACCGCTTAAGCGGTTAGCAGTTAGCAATTTTAGCCAATAACCGCCAATTATAACCGTTGGTACACCCCTAGTATTTTGCTCAAATTCTATCAAGCTTTATAAATCGTCCTTGCCATTTCACCAGAGGTTCTGCAAATGGCTGTAGCTGTGTCGGCCACACAAATTGAGTTCCATTTCTAAAACTCTTCCTCATTACTCAATTTTAAAACTCCAAAGACTTAACCATTACTTCTGTCAATGTCTTGTCTAGGATTAAAACCACAATATCTTGACTCCGTTTCCCATTATTCATCACTCCTAAATAACAATTTTTTTTTTCACAAGTAAGAAGATTTTATAAAAAAATGTAAAGCGCCCCTAAGTGTACCGAGAGTATATACAGGAACTACCAAAGCCAGCCTACAAAAGAAAAAACCCAAACGAACCCACAAAAAACAACCCTAAAACCCGAAAAAGCCCCCATCAAACACCCAAACCTGCCCCGAAAGCACCCCAACCCAACAAATCCCCCAAAACCCACAAGAAAACCCAATCAACCCTCCCAAAAAAAAAACACCCACAATCCAAAAAACAAGAAAAAGAAACCCAAATACAAAGCAAACCCGAAATAAAAAGAAATGCCAACACCAAAACCTACGGGTACCCTAGCCCTACACCATGTGTGCCTTGTAACAAATATAAACACAATCTAGCAACTTGCTGAATTTTAGTGGTGGTCTTGCCTAAAAACTGGCTTCTAGTTTTCTCAAAATGAACATTTACAAGTCACTAAACAGAAAGTTACTTGATAAATGAGTAACAACCATAGAGCATATATATAGCGACTCAAAACAAGCTGCAAACAGCAATATTCTTGGGGATGACACTCACCCACGGTTCCTCTCTAGGAGAGTGCCCCCCTCATAGCATCTCCTCAAGGCATAAATATGGTTTTGGACGCTACAACGGAATTTTTCTTTATGTGTGTTCAACCAGAAGACAGTACATATCCTAAAGCAAATAACACTCAAAAGTGCTAAATTTCACTTAGAAAATGAGAACAAAGATTTGAAAATTGCCTCTTGAGCTTAACTGTTACATCCTTATCTGAAAACATGTCATATGATAGGCTTTCAGTCTTTCACAAAAGTCTTCTCTTTTCACAGATATCCAAAATCCAATGGTGATCTATCAAAATGCAATGGTGCATGTAACATTTCTCTTATAAAGCAGCAAAACAAAAAGTGCCAATACCCCTTTTTTATTAGTAAGTTACACATGCACCTAGCAAGTTGAACCCACAACCTCATCACTGTTCACCGGGTTCTTACAAGGGAAGGAAGCACCTCCATTTGAGCCAATTAGCAAAAGAATGTCAATAACCTATTACTTTTTTTGGATAAGTAAAAGAATGTAGGTCATTGATAAGTTGATAGGTTAAAAAATGTCAATAACCTATTACTTTTTTGGGATAAGTAAAAGAATGTAGGTCATTGATAGGTTGATAGGTTAAAAAATGTCAATAACCTATTAACATTGGAACCATGATGTTGAAATGGATAGGTTGCATGGAAAGATTGGAAATGAAATATGCTGCAGAGAAATTGGGATGTTTCAGTACAAGGCCTAGCCTCCTGGAACACAATTGTAGGAAAAGCAACATAAATAAACATATTATAGAAGCAGCAACCTGAACAGTACAAACTTCAAGATTCTGAATGAAAAACTTCTTGATACTAAGTAATACCGAATACGTCACACTTCAAAACGATGCGGGTCAAAAAAACTGAAACAAAGTTTACAATGGAAGAAATTACCAAAATGCAAGTAGAAAAAATAAAACAAAAAAGAATGAATTCAAGAGACAAAAAACTAATTCCCATTTCCTTATTTTATACACAGCAACACGCCACTCAAATATATACCCTAGCCATCTACACCAAAACAACCACCGTGTTTAATTACTAAAATGCCAAGCGCGCATGAACCTATTAACCAGCCCAACCCAACAAACAATCAGAAAACCACACTGAAATAAGCAAATATACCGATCAAAATATGAATCAAATGAACCATCCAAACCCTAGAAATCATAATTCCATTAGGATCATTAAATTAGCTCCTAAAATCCCTCCAAATCATATAATTACCTCAAAATAGTAAACCACATGTTAAATCACAACAAAATCCCCAAATTATCCAAAAATTAAAATTATATTTAAAAAAAAAAAAAAAAACAAAACAAAAAAAAAACAAAACAAAGAAGCTCCTCACTGTGCAGCTCAGTCCAGTGGGATTTCGACGTCACCGTCGGCTATCTCCTGCTGCAAGTCCTTAGGGTCTTTCCCGTCGACCGTACAACCAACGGACACGCATGTGCCAAGGATCTCCTTGACGGTGCCGGAGAGGTCCTTGGCCATGGACCTTGGCCGCATGACCTTCGCGATCTCAATGACGTCGTCGAGGGAGATGTTCCCGCTGTGCTTAATGTTCTTGGTCTTCTTGCGGTCGCGCTCGGGCTCCTTGAGGGCCTTGATGACGAGGGCGGCGGCGGAGGGCACCACCGACACCTTGGCCTGGCGGTTCTGGACCGTGAGCTTGACCGTGACGCGCAGGCCTTTCCAGTCCTTGGCGGTCTCCTTTGCTATGTCTTCTCCGATCTTCTTGGGGGAGAGCCCGAGAGGACCGATCTTCGGGGCCAGAGAACTCGCCGCACCGACCTCGCCGCCGGTGACTCGGACATAGACGTCGACGACCTGTGAGGGGTCAAGCTTCGGCGGCATGGTTGGTTCGTTTGGGATGAGTGAGCTAGGGTTTCCGAGAATCGAGTGCGAGTGGGAAACTATGACGATTATAAAGAAGCTAGGGTTTTGCCCAATGTTGGATAAAATGTCTGTTTTAGTCCTTGGATAATGAGGAGTTTTGACCTTTAGGGCTGTCTTTTTGGGGATATGGAATGGGTATTTTGGTACTATTCGGATAATGTACCTTCATTTTTGAGAATACCGAATGAAGGACACGTATAACTTCTACCTCTATTTTTCTGATTTTTGAGGGTTCATCTACTCTTTCTATGGTTTTACTTCAAAATAAATAAATAAAGAGAGGCCCTTCTATACGGATGAGTCATAAAAATGATGTTCTACAGCCTTCAATCAAACTTTGCCATATCAGCTAGGGGTGGGCAGAACCCGCCCACACCCACAAATCCGCCCCGAAATTTCCAGATATCACTTGGTTTTTGCAACTAACGGGTACTAAATATGAAGACTCGTGCCTTATGGGATGGATTGCGGAAATGGGTATTTCCCAATCTGCAAACCCGCCCCACCCTAAACTTGAAATTTAGCCGAGAGTCTGAAATATCAAATCTGAATCACAATCAGGCAACCACCCATCCATCGACCATATTACCCCAAAACAAAAACCTAAAATGAGAAAAGCAAGAGCAAGAGTCCCAGGCAGCACCGCGCATCCCCCCATCAACACCGCACATCCTCCGTCACCGATACCACCACCACCACACGCATCGCAGCAAGAAGCACGAAGAGAAGAGCGAGCCCGAGGGTGAGGATATCAACCTTCCTCCTCCTCCTGTGGCTGTTAACATTACTCGTCCTTATGAAGATGTGGAGGAGGGTGAGATTCACGAAAAGGAGGGTTTTGGTGGTAGCGAGCACGAGATTGAAGAGAAGAGATTTGATTTGGATGATGAGTCTGGGGAAATGAAGTCCTTTGGTGTTCGGGACGAATCTGATAAGCAAAATCTAGTGTGTTATGAATCTTCTGATTGCCCCATCCCATAATTATTATTATTATTTCTTGAAGCTTTTGGAATTGTTGGTTTGTAATTGGCTGCATTCTATTGGACAAAATCTCTTTCATGTAATGATACTCTTTATCAGAGGTTTAGTATTTTTAGAGTCTTCATATTCAGAGCTATGCTTCTAGAAGATTCTGCACAAATTCCAAGTCAGAAAAATCGGATCTCTTGCATCCGTCCGGACGCTCGACTGTCCAAGCATCATACGTCCGGACAACGAGAACTTTCCGTCTGGACCTTCCTCTATGTCAAGAAGCTTCGAACTGTTCCAAGTTGCATCCATCAGGATGCCTCAGCAACACGTCCGGACGGCGTTCAGTGTTGAACCAGCTATTGGATTTCTTTCCAAAACACTGATATGGGAAGACAACTACAACCGTCCGGACGATGTGTCTTCCCGTCCGGACTCGCTCACTCGTAAGGCAAGTCGTGCATTCAAAGTTCAACCGTCCGGACGACAGTCTTCATGGTGCGGACGCTCAAGCTTCATATATATGAAAATTGCGTGCATCAAATTAATAGTCCAGACGACAGCTGTTATGGTCTGTGAAAATAATTATTGACTTCTTAAACAAACCAAGTGTGTGTATTTGTGTGCAAACAAATATCTTAAATGTGGAATTTAAATGAGACAAGATATTTGTTACGAAGTGGAAATTCTATGAAGAGAAAAAAAACCACACCGAGGCAGCCAAACCCAGGAAATCCACTATCCAAAAACAAAGCTAGTTACAAGACACTCGTACTCACATAACCCTATGCAGTAGTCATACCTTTAACTCTGACGTGTAGCCCAACACGAACGCTTCCCAACCAGATCTTCCACCTGAAGGGGTTTTTGATGGATTCCTTTACCTTAGGGCCAATCCCTAAGATAGATTTCACACGAACACTTGAGCACACACTAGCACCGGCTTGAGAGCTAGCAGATCTTCGATTCTCCCTAAACACCCTCTCAAAGCATTATGAAATTCACCACCGAATTCTATACAAAATCACAGACCTAGAGCCCCCTATTTATAGGCTTTCAGAGACCTCAAAAACTGCTAAAAATTGGACTCTGTCTATCGAGCGTCCGGACAGAAGTTTGCCACGTCCGAACGAATTTCTGCGATATCCTTCAGAAACAGCGCAATTCTATCCTTATCATGTTTGCGCCCGGACGGCTTGGCCGAGCGTCCGAACGGTCTTCGCTAAAACCTTTCCTCGTACAGACGGAATTCTGAAGGTATTTGAACTACTGGATATCGTCCGGACGTATTGCTGAGTCGTCCGGACGGTCTGCAAATACATGACATCGTCCGGACGTGATGCCAAGTCGTCCGGACGGATTGTAGATACTTCCCAAACAGTGTCGACTTCTGAAAATAGACTCCTTGTAGAATACAGAATGACCGAGCGTCCGGACGGTGTTGCTCTGACGTCCGGACGTCTTCAATGTTTATTTGTAAGACACTGCGGGGCGTCCAGACGCCTTCGAAGGCCCGTCCGGACGGTTGCACAGGAACCGGCTGATTTGTCTTGGTTTTTGCAAAGGACTCTTCATAGATAACTTCTAGAAGCTTGTGAACAATAGATGTCTGAATATATGAAGATTCTGATTTAAAAACAGTTGTCCAAATACATGAAGATTGAACAACTGACTGTCCTGTTAAAACGCAACAATTACATAAAGTGTTTTTGTTTTATCTAGAATGTAGCCAAAATACAAACAGTCTGGACGCACCAAGCCTTGATATGAAAATTGCGTGCACCTAAAGTGCAACCGTCCAAACGCTAGGGCAACACCATCTAGACACGGCTCAATTCAGGAAAGAATTTCAGTGAATTTGAAAAGTCGATCGCACAATTGTCCGTTCAGACGCTCTCAGCTACTGTCCTGACGCGCCTAGGGAAAATCGTATTTGATGTGACTTAGACCTCCTGTAGCCTATAAATAGAGGCCCCTAGGCATGTGAATTGTATGAATTCGGTATTAAATTCCATAGAAGCTTAGAGAGTTCATTGTAGAAGTTATTGTGCTAAAGCTTCCTCTCTGAAGCTGTTGCCAAGTGATGTTGTTGTACTGAACTGTAGTCTATCTTAAGGGTTGGCCATAAGATAAAGAATTTCATTAAAGACCCCTTCAAGTAGGTGACTTGGTTGGGGAGCGTTCACGTTGGGTTACGTGTCAGAGTACTAGGTACGATCTCTGCATCGGATATGTGAGTGTTACTGTCTATGTACTAGCTTTATTTTCTGAATAGTGGATATCCTGGGTTTGGCTGCTCCGAAGTGGTTTTTCTCTTAATTGAGTTTCTACTTCGTTAACAACATATCTGTCTCTTTATTTTTCTCATTTTGATATTTTGTTGCACAATATTGCATGCACTTGTTAAATTAGAAGTCCTTTAATTTTCAAGAACCACGGCCGGCTCTTTCTTTTTTCTCTTGACCCTAACCCACCATTGGTTTAGCCGGATCTAGGCAAGATCCATGATCTCAAATCCGACTGGAAACCCACGTACACCGGCGTGGGTTTCATGGGTCTGGGTGCATGGAGCTTGCCGGCGGTTAGGGTCTGGGTCAAGGTCAGGAGCTCGCTTTATACTGCTGGTAGTCGGTGGTCGGGGTCAAGGTCTAGGTCGAGATCTGTCTCTGGATAGATCTCTCTTTCTCTGTTGCCGGATTCGAACGGTGGCTCCATGGATTCTGACGGCAGCTTCAGCCAGCCTTGCTGGTTCTTTGTGCAAGGGTCCGGCGGAGGCTCCATGGGAGATTAGAGAAGAACAGAGATGAGTAGGGAAAAGATTGGGTGTTTTCATGTTTATTGTATTTTTATTGTATTTTTTTTATTTTTGAAGAGTTGTCCACTTATAATTGGTTGTTGTAAAATGAAAGTTTTACAACCCATCCTTATTGAATGTATTCTCATAAATAAAACACTCTTGCTGTGGTTTGAAATAAGATAGAGGAAAAATACATTTGACTCCAAAAAATTTACTTACTAAAAAGATAATATATATATCATTGACCACAAATTTGCAACACCCTCATGTTTGTACTTAGGAATTTTTTACCAAGGTCTTGAGCCTAAACTTAGGAACCATATCTTTAGGCTTAGTAAGCTTAATAAATATTGGATCAAGCCCTTTAAAGGAGATCATGAAAAATACTTGATTTCATAAATTAAGGATTAATTTATAACATATGCCATATAGAACAATATGGAGTAAAACCTTATGATTTTAATGTAACATGACCTCTTTTAATTATGTGCATTAACTACCTCTAATCATATTTAATTATATGATCCTTATTAATTAAGTTGTCTTGGAATCACAAACCACCCCATGCATAAGACCACCTAGGTAAAAAGAAAAGTAAGCTTTACATGAGATGGACTAGTTAATAGGAGCAATTTTTCTCCATTTGGAAGAGCATGACTTCTTTTTTACTTCCCCAAAGTAAGGAAGCTTGTTCTTTGCCTTCAAATTCTTTTAAAAAAATAATAAAGAGAGAGAGAGAGAGAGAGAGAGAGAGAGAGAGAAGTTAATTATTTATTAAAAAAAAAAGGAATTTCTTTTAATCGGGGGAAGGGTTAAGAAGGTTGTGTAAGAGATGATAGACTCCTAATTAGGCTCTTTGAGTAACTAGCTCTGGGCTAACCTAGATGAGCCTTATTATTCAGGTCTTAACAGATCTTCGCATACCTTATCACAGTAGTGAAATAAGTGGTACTCCTTAAACCTTCCAAATGCATTTCAATTTCAATGACTTTCAATTTCATACTATACATGTTATGATGGATTATTTTAAAAGTTTAATTACCTTGCAAAATAATGCTCATTACTTATCATGGCATTTATCATAATTTGTTAGTGCTTTATATATGTTCTTCTTCTTCTCTTTTTTTTTTTTTTTGTCATCATATGATTTAAAAAGCTCATTGCATCAAAATGATTTATAACTAAGTTTCACTCAAAAGTGGGTATAAAGGCTCATTATCAAAATGATGATTTCAAATGAGGAAAGCTTCTATTTTAGTGATTTTTCCCAAATGAATAAAAGTTTCTAATTAAGGAAAGTTTCAATTTTAGGAAACTTTCCCAATAAGAAAAGTTTTGCGGAAAGAAATGGTACCCTTTTCATGTGATAAGTTATATGATTATTGAAAGTTTAAGGAAGTAAAGAATAAGCATGTGTAAGGTGAAACAAATTATGTAAAGGAATGTTTTAAGACAATTGGCCCAAGGGCACGGTACCGGGTTAGGATGGAGTGCACCACACTGAAGTTATGGTTACGTGAAGGTGTGACCATCACTAAGTTGTCATGCTGAGTGCACCTAGAAGTTAATCGACTAACATGGGCACTCCGCGGCCACAGGTGTTGCCTGATCCTCGAAGGTTGGATCGCACAACCCCATGCATACGGGGCGTAATTGTATGCGAGCCCATAAATGACAAGTGAAAAGATAAATCTTTACTCGTTCAAAAATCAAGTCTTTATATCGAGTTTGATGACAGAAGTTTATTTATGAGATATTTCTAACAAGTGTTTTGTTTGGTAAAACTAAGAAAAATGTTTTGAGGATAGAAAAATGGAGTTTAACTCAAGTAATTACTTTATGTTATATGCTTAAGTCTCACCTTCAAATTTTAACGTTACTTTATTTCAAAAGTCCCAACCTCAACTGTTTTAACTCGGTTGGGAATATTACTTAACTCAGCCTTTCGCTCACCCCTTACTTTCTCCCCATTTTCAGGTTTTGAGGCAGATGGGTAGGTGGCCGGAATGCTTAGGCTTTTGGGGGTCATCATATCATCCACTATGTTACTTTATTGCATTTATATTCTGTCAAACTATGTTTTATGTTAGTAAGAGCATCGCGCACAGACAAAAAAAAAAATGGATCACTTAATTTGTTAAGTCGTGTTGTTATGTACTCTTTATGTTAAGAACTTATGCTTCCGCAAAAATATTATTTTCTTATGGTATGCATGGTAGTAATTTACAAGTGCTCTAGCATCCTAATATGTAACATTGCGCCTCGGAAACTTTAAGGCTAACGGACTAGGCTCTTTTGGGTCTGGGCGTTACAAATTACTTGTCCCTTTATTTAACCTCCTTCATTAGATGTTTTTATTAAATTCGATTGAAAATGGATCATGTACCTTTATAATTGACTCCCAACTTACTTGTTCATTTTATTTAACCCCCTTCATAAAATACTTTTGTTAAATTCAACTGAAAATGGTAGGCTCTTTTGGGTCTGGGCGTTACAAATTACTTGTCCCTTTATTTAACCTCCTTCATTAGATGTTTTTATTAAATTCGATTGAAAATGGATCATGTACCATGTACCTTTATAATTGACTCCCAACTTACTTGTTCATTTTATTTAACCCCCTACATAAAATACTTTTGTTAAATTCAACTGAAAATAGGACACTGTGATGCATGTTTTTAGAGTATTTTTTTAGTCGGATGTGCGAACCTTTGTAGGATGTACCCTTCACTATGTATATTTTTTTGGGCATTTTGGAGAATCGTTTGGAGGGAGTATCCTTCATCTTCACAACTTCTAACTATAGTGAGATTTTCTAACTTAAGATTGGTGTTCCTGCGAAATAAGGAGGTTGTCAGAACATTCCCGGTAGGAGATCGAAGACACTCTAATGCCTAAATTAACATGTTTGTATTTGGAGAGAAGAAATAAATAAATATATATATATATATATATATATATATAGTGTTGGGTTTTTTGGGGCACCTAGAGAAAAAGAAAGGGAGGGAGAGACCAAAAGGGAGCTAGAGAAAGTGAGAGGGAGCCCTTGAGGGATGGAGAGACCGGGTGGTTTCTAGCCAAAAAGAAAAAATCACCCCTTCCTCTCTATGCCTTTTTCTCTTTTATAGGAAAACTGTTACCATATTGAATTTTAGGATTAAATAGGGTATTGGTACATGTGGTTCCAAGTTTTATTTTTTTTCCCCCTGTGTTTCAATTCATATCACAGATGGTACCTGGGCTATGGAAAAAGACGGAGATGGTACCTCCGTCCAAAAACTAACAGTTTGCCACATTAGCGCCACTTAACACCCTTAAGAACATGACACATGTCCCAGATACCATGTCATATATCCTACGTGTTAAATCAATTCCATATAATTTGTTGAAAATCCACGTAACTTAATCAACGTCGTCTTCCTCGGGCCATTTCCCCCAAAAAGCTCCAGTGCGCCTATCTCCCCCCAAACCAAATGCATCATCTAAAGCAGATTAGGCCGATTTTAGCTTCCCATGGACGATACCAACTGTACTTCCGTCGACATTCCCCCAAAATGCCGAAAATCATCAAACCCTATCTAGCTCCAGTACGACTGTTTCTCCCAAAACCAAATGCATCGTTTTGAAGCAGATTAGGATGATTTCAGCTTCCAGTAGATGATACCAGCTGTACTTACGTCCAAACTATCGTCAACGAACCAAACGCAGAAGCTCAGTCACAATCGGACGAGATGGTATCAAGTTGCCTACGAGAGTCGAATGGGAAGGAAATTTCTCGTGGTTTAGACAAAGTGGGTTCTTAACCCATATTTAAATTTCTTTCGTTTGGATTTACGTTTGGATATGATCGATTAATTAATTTATTATTTATTTTTAATCAAACGAAGTCTTCATCTGGATCTTCGTCGGTGGGCTATGTTGATATGTCCTATGTATGTTTTTGCAATTTACCTGCACAATTGAAGACCTCATAGACTAGGGAAAACCCTGGAATATGATTTTAGAGTTGCACCACCTACGATTCAAGAGTGAGTAGTTTTATGATTAAAGTACTTCCACTAAATAATTTGAATGAGTTCTTACTGACAAGTTTGCTATACTCTAACATACAGACAAAAGCTGCATGTCGATTTTTCAAATGGTTGGACAAACCAACTTGTACAAGGGGTGTGGAGGTTTTAGCTGAGATGACAAAGAAGGTTAAGGACCTGGATGTTGAAAATGACAGATGCATGGCAAGGATTAAAGACTTGGAGAATGAAAATGATAGCTGCATGAAAAGGGTTAAGCACTTGCAAAAGGTAGATGATAAACACATGGAAATCATAAAGTGTCTAGAGAAGGAAAATGACATCTATAGGGCAAGAGAGAATTTTTTTATGTATGCTTTGTTGTTGTCATGGTTTACAATGTTGTCGGTTGCTTGTGTTGCACTTATTAAATAATTTGTAGTTTGACATATTTATGTGAATTATGTAAGTTCAAACCCCCTGTGGTTTTATTCATTTCATGTTTTGCCCCTAGGGTTTCATTAAGTATTACAAATGATACCTTGGTACACAATCAAGTTTTGGTAGGTTTGGTATGCCTATTGTGTATCAAAATAACCTGTTTAACATTTGTGATAAATATTCAACCCTTCATAAACAAAAAAATGACCAAAACCCAAACTACCATGTTTAACAATTGGCAACACAATTGTATCACTTACATAAACCAAAAATTGTATCGCTTACATAAACAAAAATTTGGATCACTTCCACAAACCAAAAATGACCAATAAGTTAATGTCTTAAACATAAATTGAGAAACTTCTTTGCCCCCTTGTGGTTTTGTTAAGTATCGCAAATGGTACCTTTGTACACAATCAATTTTTGGTAGGTTTCGTATGCCTGTTGTATATCAAAATAACCTGTTTAACATTTGTGATATATATTTAACCCTTCATAAACAAAAAAAAAAATGACCAAAACTCACACTACCATGTTTAACAATTGGCAACACAATTGTGTCCCTTACATAAACCAAAAATTGTATCGCTTACACAAACAAAAAATGACCAAACGTTAATGTCCTAAACATAAAAAAAAAAAAAATAAAATAAAATAAAATAAAATTCCTTTATTTACCCCCTGTGGTTTTATTCATTTCATGTTTTGTCCCCTATAGTTTCATTAAGTATCACAAATGGTAGATTGGTTTAGTATGCATGTCACAAATAGTACCTTGTTACACAATCAATTTTTGGTAGGTTTGGTATGCCTGTTATATATCAAAATAACTTGTTTAACATTTGTGATATATATTCAACCCTTCATAAAAAATAAAAAAATAAAAAGGACCAAAACCCACACTACCATGTTTAACAATTGGAAACACAATTGTATCCCTTACATTGATAACCTGTTCAAAAAAGTAACAAAATAATAAGTTTAACAAAATAGCCTATTTAACATTTAACAACCATTCAACCCTATCTATACATCAAAAGTTACATACTGTTGGCTGCACCACTTCATAAACCAAAAAAAAAAAAAAAAAAGGAGCAAATGTTAATGTCTCAAACACATTACATTACAAAAGTTAAGGATGTGTTAATGTATCAAACACATTACAAATGAAATCCCTACTGAGTTGTCCTCGAATGCACTAGTTGTGATCCTCTTTGAACTTGCTTCACTAGTTGTGATCCCCAGGCTGCAACACAATCAACAAATTAACAAAAGACATTAAAATATGATCCACAAGACAGCAGGTCCATTACAAACTTAATGAGAAGTTCACCCTTGATTTCCTCATGTATAGCTCAGAGACCCGCCTTTGTCTTGGTCTTCTCAGTTCGCTTATAGTCTATGGTTGTTGACCAACCATGCCTGTGTTTTCGGTTATTCTAGGGGGTGACAATGTCTCTAGGGGTCCTCTCTACCACATAATATAAACAAACAAGTCAATGACATAATTATAACATTTAATTGTAAAACAAATAATGGTTATTCCATAAGGATAAAAAAAAACTCACAACAGTTGGCTTCGAGTTACTAACCCTTTTGGGATACTTCTTCCTATTGGGATTTTCTGGTTGGCAGTAACTCCTAATGTTGTGGCCTTTTTTACCATAGTTTCTACAGTGGACATCATACCCCTTGTGAGTGACCTTAACACTTTCATCCGGCACATTCTCATAAGCTCTTTTTTTTTTTCTTTTTTTCTTTTTTAAACTTTCTTGGCCTACCACATTGTTTCTTTAGTATAGGTGGCTCTATAGGATCCACATCACGGTCAATAGGCCACTCATTAGGTCCGAGAATGGGATTAATACCAGATGCATACAACTATTTGAATGTCTCTATTAAGTACCAATTACTAACAAAACTCTCAGGAACGTGTCCATGTGCAAATATGGCATATACTGCATGTGGGTAGGGAATACCATTAAGCTGCCACTTACCACATCCACATGTTCTTTGTTGCAGATCAATGACCCTCCGAGCCTCATGACTGTGGTCAACCTCAAACTACAAACCATTACTCTAGTGAAAGATGTAGTTCCTAACTTCTGCCTTGTTCCCCTCCAACTTTTTCACGATCTTAGGGCAAATTACATTCATTGAAGTTGCTGCTCTAGCCCTTTTCTGATTGAACCGATTCGTAAGTTGCTGCCTTTAATCTCCAAGCAAGTCAGAATTGGCTTCCTTCTTGCTTCCAACACCCATACATTGAAACTCTCATCAACATTGTTTAGCAAAATGTCACTGCAATTGCTAGTTTTGAATGCATGCCGACCACATCCTTGGGTCTACTTTCTCAAGGTAATTGTACTCTTTCATCCATGCCTCTAATCACAGAGAGGTAGTACTTGAACTGTATCTCATTAAGTGCCCTAGCGGCACCCCACAATGCATCCTTAAACTATTTTCCCTTCCATCCTTTGCCCTTGCAGTTTGCATGCAAATGTCTGACACAAAATTTGTGCTCTAGACAAGGCATCAGATCCTCCATAGCATCAAGCAGCCCCTGTTTTTGCAAAAAAGACATGTTAAAATAATTTTGGTAATATTTAAATGCTCATAAGACAATTACATTGAATATTACCTTATGTCTGTTGGACATGAATGACCACATTTGCTCCTATTGATACCCAATATCATCCAACAATGTTCTCAAGAACCACATCAATCTGTCCTTGTTTTCAGTCTCGCATACCACATATGCGATCGGAAAAATATCATCGTTTGCATCCCGAGCGATGGCTACACACAGCTGGCCACCCATTTTCCCTTCATAAAACAAGCATCCACACAGATCATTGGCCTACATCCATCCAAGAAGCCTTGCTTACAGGCTGCCAACGAAACATACATCCATTGGAAGAACACTTCATACCTCTGAATGTATGCTGAGCTACCCGGATTCCACTACAGTAATTCACTGGCATACTTTCTGGTGTGTTTATACTGCTCACCATCTCTTCCATCCTGAATGTCCAATACCATTTTCTTCGCCCGGTGGAAGCTCAACAATGTAATCCCTTCTTATAATTTCCTTCAATGCACTGTCTTTAAAATCTCTTTGGTTCCGAAAAGTGTTCACATATCGATGTGCAACCCACTTGATTGTTGCCCTCTTGTTGAAGTAGTGGCTGCCACAATTATGATCTGCCTTGAAGTTCTTGATCTATAAATACATTTTATAATTTGGCCAAGATGCATGTATTGTCCAGCCACATCTTTTCTTACAAAAGTTGGAGACCCGCTTTTTCTCGTTGTGCAGATATTTATAATCGAAGGAATTTCACACTGCAAATAGTTGTAACACTTTTTTAAATTGAGTGGGGTTGGCAAACTTCAACCCTACTTTCAACTCGACCTTATCTTTCAAGTCCCGCTTGGGCTTCCATTCCGGATATCTCCTCTTAACTCGTCTAGGTGACCCTTCATCATCATCATCTTCTTCACTATCTAAGCTGTGGAAGCTGTCACTGTCACAAGACTCCTCATTCTGATCATTTTTTCTTCATTTCCAATCTTCAATGTAGTTGCTTTTTCCCATGAGTGACACCATTTGTTTGTATCCTCCCAAGCTTCACGTAGAACATCATCTTGTTTAGCTACAAAAATGTCCTCTTCCTCGCCGTCCGTTACTTCGAACTCACTCAACTCAATGTCCTCTTCATCCCCCTCTTCCTCATTTTGAAACCGTCGTGCTGG
The DNA here is from genome assembly GCF_958979055.1 of Alnus glutinosa. NCBI lineage: Eukaryota > Viridiplantae > Streptophyta > Magnoliopsida > Fagales > Betulaceae > Alnus > Alnus glutinosa. The sequence goes on along the minus strand of NC_084894.1, from coordinate 17,759,151 downwards.
CTGCTGTGCTAGCTGCACTGGTGGTTGCTGTGGTGGCTGTACTTCTATGGCTGCTGTGACGCATCATCCTCGTAGTAGTTTATATCAACCTCTGAAGGAGAATGAGATAAAAGCAACATTGGCTGGACCACTTCGATCGGAATTGGATCAACCGGTTCATCTGGTTCGTGGTCTACGAATACATACAACTTCTTTTGCCACCATTTATCAGCCCTCTGATCATAGTTAGGAATTATGGGTCTTTAGTAAGACCATATATCTCTTCATTGCTTTCATCATCGTACTTGTAGTACAATGTAGGAATATCATGGTACTTGTGCCTCAAGTAAAGTTCCAGTACATTGGTAAGGTCCCAAAATCATATCCGTTCTGCATCAAGATCCTCTACTGTCATGACGTCTCCTCCAACATACTCCATCCTTCGTCCAGAGAGGGACCTATGGTGGTGAATGATGAGATCAAAAATTGGATCAGCCAATTCTGCACCATTTTAGTAAACAGAAGTGCACAAAGTCAGAAATGCACAAAAATTATCCCTAGCATTACTCCTATACAATTGTTCAACCCAATAATATTTATGCATGTAAGTAATTAATGAAAGTAATAGATTTGGATGAATAATACCAAATGTTATCAATACTCAACCAAACTAAAATTTTCCTCTTTAATCTGAAATATGTATATGTATATATATATATACATACACACACAGAAGTGCACAAAGTCAAAACATGATGCACAAAATGCACAAAGTCTGATCATGATGAACAAAGAGCTTGGGTTGATAAGTGTTACATGATCATGATGCACAAAGAGCTTGGCTTGTTACAAAAGTACATTGTCCTATTTTATTATTATTCAAATGCCAAGTTGAGAAACCCTATATATGGGTTGATAAGTGTTAAATCCTTATATGTGGCTCTCTGCTTTGCACAGAGAGCTTAGGAGAACAACATATCAATGAGGACCACATTTTTTTTTTGAACCAATACTCAATCATAATCACTTAGTACTAATTTTGTGTATTTCACTTTAGCTAAAAGCTTAGGCTTTTGTGGACAGCAACCCATGATGCCCCCAAAACATAAACCCAGTAGACAAAGACATGCACATGTGGACAACCACAGGGGTCAAATGGAACTCCAATAAACAAAGTTGGGGACTTTATTCTTTGTCCAACAACCGACAAAAATACGTGCATTGGAGGCCCTACATAAAGTTGGGGACTTTATACTTTGCCCAACAACCAAACATTGTTTTATTAATTTGAACCCAACACTTTGCCCAACCACCAAAAATCACACAAATGCTGTATATTAAACATATTGGGTGAAGTTTTCTATTTTAAAAATGGTGCATCAAGAAATGTTTTTTCGGGTTCCAGAATACCTTTGCTTTGGGTTCAATCGTCTGTCGTGATGTAGAGAGAATAGGTTCTAGGAAATCAACTTCTAACCGGACTCTGACGTGCGTAGATCCGGCTGAAATGTTGAACCTTTGTGGGAAATCGACAAGTCTGTGCGAAGGGTGAAGGGCAGATCGAGAAGTCTGCAAAATTAGGGTTCCGATTTTCCAAATAAGGGTGGAAGGCAAATCGGACGGACATAAAACCAATTGAAAAATTAAAAATTTCAATTCTCCGTAAATTCATCTGGGCGATGTGGCGTCAAAAGTCTGACATGACATTGATGTGTTGTATGACGTGGTATCTAGGACAAGTGTCGCGTTTTTAAGGGTGTTAAGTGGCGCTAATGTGACAAACCATTAGTTTTGGACAGAGACACGAATTTCGTCTTTTCCCATGGCCCAGATACCATTTGTGAAACGAATTGAAGCATATTGGAAAAAAAAATTAAAATTTTTTTTTAAAAAAAAAAAAACAAAAAGAAAAAACTTGAAACCACAGGTACCAATAAGGTGTTTAACCCTAAATTTTATGAGAGACCTCGCCATATTATTATATTATGTGGGATATTTCTGCCTAACACACTGATCCAAAATAACAATAATACCCATATATTAGATTTAAAAAAAATAATAAATAGTAAAAACACAAACAAACAAAGCCAAAAAGATTGTGGTCTCCATGGAGAGGAGACCAGCCATGGAATTAGGGGAAACCCACGGCCATGGCTTTCCAAACCCAGGGGTGGGTCTCTTCTAGAGATTTATTATTATTATTAATTTAATGCCATTTTGGTATTAAAATTAAAGAGACATCTAATTTAACCATGTGCGTGTGCAACGTGTAACAAAATATTGTAAATGCGGAATTTTAATGACACAAATATTTTATTAACGAAGTGGAAACTTAATTAAGAGAAAAATCACTCCGGAGCAGCCAAACCTAGGATATCCATTATTCAAAAGACAAAGCTAGTTACAAAGCAATAGCACTCATAAACCCTTATGCAATGGTCGTACCTTGACTCTGATGCATAACCCAATGCGAATGCCTTCCAACCAAGTCACCTACTTGAAGGGATTTTCAATGGAATCATTTACCTTAGGCTCCTCCCTAAGATAGACTTCAACACAGACACAGTAAAAGCACTTCGGCAACGGCTTGAGAGCAAACTGATTGGCACAATAACTCCTAAATTATACTCTCTAAGCTCTAAGGAATTCACTACCGAATTCTTACAAATTACATGCCTAGAGGTCTCTATTTATAGGCTACAGAAGACCTAAATCGAGTTTGAATCGATTTTCTCTAAGCGACGTCCAAACGGTAGCTGAGAGCGTCCGAACGGCCAACTATGCAACCGGCTTTCCAAATTCACTGATATTCTTTCCTGAATAGCATCGCCTCCGGACGGTTGCACTTCTGCTGCACACAATTTTCATAATAAGGATTGGCGTCCGGACGGTGTAGACCTGACGTCTGGACGGTTGCAAATCTGCTCCACGTCTTGCCTTATCAAGGATAACGTCCGGACGGTGTAGACCTGTCGTCTGCACGGTTGCAGCTGTCTTCCCATATCTGTGTCTGCGAAGAATTTTTTTTTACTTATTGAACACTGAATGGCGTCCTGACGTGTTGCTAAAATGTCGGAATAGATGCAACCTTGAACAGTTCGAAACTTCTGGACACTAATGGGAGTCCGAACGGAATAACCATGACATCCGAACGGATGTTGCTTGACCAATGAGCGTCCGGACGGTTGACAAGGACTTCCGAACGGATGCAAAGCATTCAACTTCTCTGTCTTGAAATCCGCACAGAATCTTCTTGAAGCACATAACTCAAATGTGTAGACTCTGAATATAAACAGCATCCCTAATTTATAAGCAACATTACATAGAAGTGATTTTGTCCAACAGAATGCAGCCAATCACAAACTAACAGGTAGTTTCACACATCTTCCAAGATCATTTTTATATATCTTCACACATCTCACCTAAGGTATAAAAGACATTTCACACATTTTCCATCCAAGTTAACCAAAAACTCTAACAACATAGTTGGAGTAAAAGGCTCTAATAGTTTTGAGGGTCAACTGCAAATTTTTTAATTTTTTTTCTTAATTTTAGGGACATTACAATTGAGGTGAAAATTCAAGAAAGTTAAAGTATAGTTTCTCCTAAAATCAAATTGTCACATTCACGTTACAATTTATGGATTCTCTGACACCAAATGCATCCTTTTAAAATGAAAAATTCAATCTTTCTTAGTATGGCTTGAAACTTTATGAAAAAGTCGGTAAAATAGAATAACTCTATTTTCACACATTACAAGGGGTTAATTAAGTCTAAATTATTTCATTATTTAATGAGACACGTATTGTCATGTGAAAGAATCCGTTAATTTGACAGGAAATATGATGTTGTTATCTTTTTCTAAATGGTATGAAATCTAATTATAATTTTTAAAAGAAATTAAGATAATTTATATAATGGAAAATTATTAAATTGGTCCTAGTGGTTTGATTTATAACAATAAATCTTCGTGACTTCAAAATGAACTTATAACTCCATATGATATGACTCTATAACAAAATGATCTCTCCATACAAATTTTGGCCATTTTTTGATAGTGCTTATAAAATTACAAATTTACCCACAAATAAAAATTATAAAATGAAATGAAATGAAAAGATAAAAGAGAAAAAAAAAAATTGGGTTTAAAATGGCCGAGCAACCACATATGCCTTGGGGGTGCTCAACCACCCCTAGAAATGGTTGTAAGTGGACTGTAGGCGGTAATCTTTCATGAATATTGTTCGGGTGGACTTTAGGTTGCAATCGTTAAGCTAAATATAGGAGTTTGCAAGGTTCTTTTTGTGAGTCTTTCCCGTTTCTTTTCTAGCAAGACTATGATATCTAATAAAGTGGCAAACTATTACTAAATAATAGCACGTTCAACATAAAGATGATTTCTTACAACTGAGCAACTGTTGCTAGATTGTGCGAACTTCTCTCATTAAAGATTGAGATATCACATAAAGTGAGAAACCGATGCTGGACGATATCATGATCAGCAAAAAAAGGATTTTCCACAACTAAAGCCGTTTCTTGTGGATGTCGTCGAGACAAGGTTATTCTTACTGCTGCAACTAGTTTGTGCTTACTTCTATCATTTTCCTGACCGTCTCAACTAGCTCATATTGTAGTTACTAGATGTCATGCAGTAGACCATAGAGTAAAACTAATGAACACTCTTTTCGAAATATTTTTGCCCTATCATGTTAAGACTCGGTGTGAGCTATTGGTTCCAAATGACTTTGGGGAGGCATGTCAGTATTTTTAAGAGTACCTTCTTGTTTGGTGTTGTAAGATCTTGAAGACACCACGAGATCAAATGATATAGCTTGACTCCCGAGTAGAATGGCTAGAAATGTTGTTTCACTTTTTTTGTTATTGGCCAAATGTTAGAAATCAAGTGGACAACTCCCATTGGGCTCGGGTTTGTTGGAAAGTGAGTCAAGCCTCTAACTCACACCAACAAGAGTAGCTGACGGCTATCAAAGAACTACACGCTTGCAAAAAGCATCAAGTCCAAATTTCCGCAAGACAAGAAAGCTTATGCGAACACAATAAACAATCATCACGTTTAGTTGCAACAGTAATGATAATTATAACTTCAAAAGTTGTGATTACAACAGTAACAATAAGCATATATTATGATGTAATAATAATAACAATTTCAGTTGTAACAATAGTTATGAGTTCAACAATAACAATATTGAATTCAACGATAATAACAATATCAGGTTCAACAATAATAGTAATGACATGTTCAACAGTAATAATAATAACACACTCAACAACAACAACAACAACAATAATAATAATAAGGCGTTTAATAGTAACAATAATGACGCATTGGCAGTAACAAATTGACACATTCAATAGTAATAGTTCAATAGTAATAGTAATGACAACTTTATTTGTAACAACCCACCCCCAACAATACAATATTGTATTGTGACATTCCACATCGCCTGGGTATGGGAATGTAGATGTGCTTGTAAGGATATTCACACCCATCTTAACACAACGCGTTTTAAAGCCATGATGGCCATGAACCTATCAAAACTCCGTAGTTAAGCGTGCTCTTACAATATTAGCAACAGGATGGGTGACTTCTTGGAAAGTCTAGCACTTGGGAGCTAAAAAAAGGAGACAATATTCTGTCGTTGGGGATGGGTCGTTATAAATGGTACAAGGGCCATTGCCCAGCCTGAGATGGAGCAGAGTGCACAAGCCCATGAAGGTCGCCAAGGAGCACCCACTAAGACGCCAAGAACGAGGTGATTCCATGAGGGTCGTCATAGGGGAGGCTGGGTCCCAAAAATGGATGATTATGACGTCCCACATTGCCTGTGTATTAGAGTGGGGATGTGTTTAAATGTATATTTGCACTCTTCTTAAAAGACTGCATTTTAAAGTTGTGATGGCTATTAACCTATCAAAACTCCACTGTTAAGCGTACTTATGTGAGAGTAGTACTAGGATGGGTGACTTCCTAAGAAGTCTTGTTTAAGGGAGCCAAAACCGGACAATATTGTCGTAAAGTGAGTCGTTGCAAAACTGTAATGTTCCACGTCATCTAGTATAAGAATAGAGATGTGCTTATATGTATATTCGCGCCCTTCTTGACATAAAGCGTTTTAAAGCCATTGATGTGGTCTTTTGTTTACCAAAATATATCAATAATAAAATTAACCACTCGCAATAGAAAGAATCCTTGTAGGATAAGGCTATAGAGAGGGTGTCGAACCTCAAGGACTGCAGGGGTATTATTATCAAGCTTATCGAGATTAAACATAACTTAATTAAAAATATGTTTGATTTTTTTTTTTTGTTTTCTAAAAATAAATGCATAAAAGTAAAAGACATAAATTTAAAGATAGTAGGGATGAGATAAAGAATAGGGAATTGATTTCACCACTCACCGCATAACAATGGTCAATCATAAATTAACAAGGAAAATTCATACTATGCATGATATAGGACTCGTCTCACTCGAGTAGTCAAGAAATTACCTCTAAAGAATAAGTATAATCCATCTTCGGTTGGCACGGACCTTCCACCTAACCACTAAGATACGGTACGACCCGTCTTCCCTAGGCATGGACTAGCTACGTCTTTAATAGTATATATACACAATCAATGGAATAGTATAACCCATCTTCGGTTGGCACAGACTGTCTACCTAAATTACACTAAACTAGGGTGTAGTACAATCCGTCTTCCCTAGGCATGGTCTGTCTAATCCTCTTGATCATATGTCAATTAAAACCGTTATATAACAATTATTCACATAATCACAGAAAATATGAAGGATTGAGTTCAATCAATATAAAAGACTTTCTAAGACAAGATAAGAAATTCATAATGATTGAATATAAACATTAAAATCAATTGTCACAGTTATACAACTATCATGCATAGAGAAAATCCCAAATTAAAATACAATTAAACCATCGTTACTTGGAAAGGGCTACATCAACGCCCTATTAGGAATTTAGCCGCTCATCGTGGTTGTCGCGAAGTAGTAATTCTAAAGTGTGTGAACCCAAGTGCAGGTTGTCGCGAAGTAGTAATTCTCGGAAGTCGAGTGTCGAACCACTGGGATTTGGGAAACAAAGAACACTAAAAAAATAAAATTAAGAAAAATTTATGATAGATGATTTAGTGGAATGATGCAAATAAAATATATAATGAAAATAACAATTAAAAGGGATCGCTAAGGCATTGGGGTTTTACTTTTAACAAAATTATAATATTTATTTCGCAACTCATGTTATAATCGAAGAATAGATCAGTGAATACCAAGAGAAAATATCATTGAAAGGTTAATCTTAAAATTGATTGATTTTATTACGCAAAATTAGTTATTTGATTCGCAGGAAATTCAAAGCATTTACTGTACCTGTAGTTAACAATGAATCAAGGAATTTTGCAGAACAAAAACCTTTTTCTAAGAATAAATCATGCAATCAATTAAAAAGATCTTACATTAAAAACCATAAAAGAGTTGAAAATAAAATACAACAATCTTATTAAAAGTTTGGGGTAATTACCTTTTCCCCCCATGAACTACCAAAAAATGCGCGATACCCCCATGAACTACCAACTCGACCAAAATAAAGCATTCAACTACCAAAGACAACCATTTTCCCCATTCCGTCAGTTAAAGGGGTTAAAAGAAACAGTCAACAGGTCATGTGCCGTTTTACATGGGGGCATGTTGGAAGATGGTGGTAATTCATGGGGAGGAAATAGGAAGATGATGGTAGTTCATGGGGGGGAAAAGAGGAAGAAAATGAGGGTAAAACGGCATGTGACAGTCACGTGCCATGTTGACCGTTTGTTTTAACCCATTTGACTGACGGAATGGGGGAAAATGGCTGTCTTTGGTAGTTGAATGTTCTATTTTGGTCGAGTTGGTAGTTCATGGGGGCATCGCGCATTTTTTGGTAGTTCATGGGGGGAAAAGGTAATTACCCCTAAAAGTTTCACCCTTAGCCTCAGCTAGAAATTTAGCTAGACATGATTATGTAAATAAATTTCATCGTTAAAATCATAAACATCGTGCTAGCAAAATAAAATAACTGAGAAGAAAATAAAAATAAATCTTGAACCGTCGTCGCTGTCTTCTATGATCTTGAGCTGAACGTCTTCTTCTTCTTTTTTCTGCAATTTTTCGGCCCCCTTATTTCTTGCCGTGTTGCTTCTCTTATAGAGATAAGAGTCATTCTTCTTTTGGGATTCGTACTACTATAAGAATCTCAGTCTTCTCTTTGTTCCATGTCTCTCTCTTACACTTGAAATAAAACTCCGCTTCTTTTTATAAGAGCCAAAGACACATTTTTCTTCTTGGTTTTGTCATGTAGTAGTATTAGAATGTTTATCCAATTCGTGGGTCCAGCAGTTTGGTTTCACCTCTTCTTGTTTTACACATTGGACTCTATCTTGGGCATAGGATAGACTTCTTCTTTTAACCCACATCTTGGCTTTTACTCTTTGATTTCTTTTGTAATTCCTACATAACACAATTTCTTGCATTAATATATCATGTAATCTTAATATTAATATTTGAACAATATTCCACAATTAAATATAAAATGCAATAATTAAATTATAATAAAGTATGATAATACTTATTTTAATAGAAAAAATAAGCACTTTTAAGCTATTATCACACCCCCCAACCAACCTATTGCTAGTCCCTAGCAATTCAAGCGACTTAAAACACAAACTAAAACAGACTCAAGAAAAGAATAATTTTTTTCTTCTTTTGTTTTTTTAAATGTAGAGAAAAAAAAAATTAAAATAAAAGTTCTAACTACACTACTTTCGCTAGCATTTTCGATTGCATTTAGCGAATGCAACAAGCCTTTAAACCCCTAGGTGTCCCTAGTGGACGAGTTATAGTCTCGTGAGGGCTTACCAGAAGCTATACCCACAAACGCTATATTATTTCCAACCACTTGCTCAGTCTTGACTTCAAATTAAATAAATGCCAAACTATGTTATCTGTGAGAGTGGAGTAGCACAAAATATAATTCTTATTCATTAACAAGCTTAGAAGCACAAACTTCATTTTCACAAGTTTAGGACATCCAAAATAGGTCACATCACCTATAATTGGCTACTGAAACGCCACAAGTCCTCTTTTGGTGTAGAGTGAACTATCACATAATCATAGGGCTTCAAAGTAATTCCTATATACATGATTCAATACCCCAAAATTCATTGGAATCTCCATTTGATGAAACAACCAAGGCAGAAATTAAGCTACTTTTTCTATTTCTCTTTTTTTCTTTTTCTTTCTCTCTCTCTCTCTCTCTCTCTCTCTCTCTCTCTCTCTCTCTCTCTCTCTCTCTCTCTCTCTTCTCTCTCTCTCTCTCTCTCTCTCTCTCTCTCTCTCTCTCTCTCTCTCTCTCTCTTTTTTATACCATGTGTGGACTGTGCAATGCTTAGCTCCCTTAAGTTTTCTAATTGACCCATGTGTCGAGCTTTAAACCAATGATTCCCAAGCCTGAGGGCTTTAGGGCATTAGGTGTAGAAACACCCCTACGGGTTTACTAACTCAAGTCAAAAAGACTACGAAGCTAAACTAGCCACAACATGACATCAACCACTCCAAACTTCTCACCTTTTGACGCGAACACTCTCTGCTTACTGAGGCAAGAGGCCCGGTTACTCAGCAAAAAACTCAAAGTGGTCAATAACTCTTCTTCTTCTTCTTTTTTTTCCTTCTAATAATATATATATAATATAATATTAATTTCATGCTAAGGTCGTCTCTCATCCAATGAATCAACCAAATAAACTTAAGATATAAAAAAAAAAAATGCATATTTGGTTTCACAATTTATACCCCACGACTATATGCTAGTGTGCTTGTACTAAGTTCAAAGTGAAATGAGTGAAGTATTCAGTAGCTAAAAATAAGCAGCAAAATTCAAATTTCCTAGTCCTGTAATCATGTATTCGTGAATTTAAGCTTGCCAATGAACTTCGAATCAAAATTAAGGTTCCACAACACTCTCAAAAATGACTTACTCAGGTATTCAAGTTCAACATAACCATTAAAGAAGTCAAGACATCATTGCAATTTTTTTTTTTTTTTTCAATCACTGTCAACTCCTCCCCCCAACCTAAAACTTATATTGTCCTCAGTGTAACAAAAGGAAGCAAAAAGTATGGGTTAAGAAGAGTACCTTGAGGTGATGACAAGTAAAGACACTTTATTATCTGCAAAATGGGTTAGAAAACAAAAAAAAAATAAAAAATAAAAACAAAAATAAAAACAAAAACACAACCTAAACTAACACTACTACTACAATTGCCAATCACATTTAGGTGTTTGGCAAATCCTGATAAACGGGATCCACCAGATTAAAAGACTCATTCTTAAGCTCTCAATCTTCAAAAAATGGTTTCAAATATTTTTCTTTAAAAGCATTGCCATTTTTTGATTTTTCAATTTTCGGTGCTATGAAATTAGATGGATGAGTTTTAATCGGACTATACAAGTCCTCAAAACATGGGTTCCTTCCATTAGTGTCCATCATTGGATTAGCATCCAAAATATCATTAGCCATGTCCAATTCTATATCATCACTATTGGGATTCAGTAAACATGCCTCTATAGGATCAGAAATCATAGAATGAGCAAATTTACTTTCCGCCAAATTTTGGATCATGTCTACCTCAACAATTTCCTCCTCATCATCAATGGCAGGTTGCTTATAAATGTTGAAGATGTTCAACTCAACGGTCATATTTCTAAATGTGAGCTTCATGATTACATTCCTGCAATTAATCAAAGCATTAGAAGTAGCTAAAAATAGTCGTCCTAAAATGACAGGAACGTCAATGCTAGATGGTGCAACAGGCTTTGTATCTAAAACAATGAAATCCACTGGAAAGTAAAATTTATCCACTTGAACTAAAACATCTTCTACTATCCCTCTCGGTATAACAACAGATCGGTCGACAAGTTGCAGAACAACTTTGGTGGGTTTTAATTCACCAAGACCTAACTGCTCATAAACTGAGTAGGGTAGTAAATTGACACCAGATCCTAAATCAATCAATGCTTTATCAATCTTAGAATCACCAATGATGTATGGGATAGTGGGTGATCCAGGGTCTTTATGCTTGAAATGGATTTTCTGCTGAATTATCGAACTTACCTGCTCTGTTAAAAATGTCTTCTTTTGCACAAAAAACTTTCGCTTTGCAGTGCAAAGATCTTTCAGAAATTTTGCATAGGATGGAATTTGTTTGATGGCATCTAACAAAGGGATATTTATCTTTACCTGTTTGAACACTTCTAAGACATCTTGATTTGTTGTCCCCATTTTAGGTGCAAGCAACCTTTGGGGGAATGGGGCAATAGGCTTATACACTCTTTCCTCAACATCCTCAACCTTACTAGACATGTCATCATCCTTGGTTTCTAAATTTTCCTTGGGTTCTGAAACCTTTGTTGGGATTTCTTTGTTAACCTCCTTTCCACTCCTAAGGATAGTGACAGACTTAGCATGTTTCACTTGAGTATTTGGACTTCATTTACCCCATACAGAGGGTTAGGTTCAGGTTGAGATGGAAACTTTCATTTTTCTTGAATGCTCATAAATGAGGTGATCTTGGTGAGAGTGCTTTTTATGTCATCGATGGCTTGTGATGTTCGACTATTGAATGTGTCTTGCCCTTGCATAAATGTTTGCAACGTATCCTCAAGAGTCCTCTTATGTGGGGGAAGATAAGGAACAAAGTTAGAGGGCTCTTGAGGTGGTCGTGGTGCATTATTCTCCTGTCTCTAACTAAAATTGGGGTGATTCCTCCACCCCGGATTGTATGTCTCAGAGTATGGAGAATTAAAAGGCTTTTTGTAAGTGTTTATGGCATTTGCTTGTTCATGCAATACTTCTTTAAAAGCTGGAATAGTTGGACACTCACATGTTGTGTGTCCACTGACTTCACAAATGCTACACACTTCTTCTTTTTGCACAGATTTGATTTTATTATCTTTCCTTAAATCCTTGGTTTCAACTTTTCTGGCCAAACTTGAAATTTTAGCATATAAGTCATCCCCTTCCCTAAGGTGATACATACCCCCACTAGATGTAGTGGTAGGAGGCTTGGTCTTACTAGAACTTTCAGGGGCAGTGGTGTCCCAAGATTGAGCATTTTCAGCTAGGTGGTCAAAGTATTCCCAAGCCTCATTGGGGTCTCTGTTTAAAAATTCACCATTACACATCATTTCAACAAATTGGCGCATTTGGGGCATCAAACCCTCATAGAAAAAATTAATGGTGCACCAAATTTCATAGCCATGATGTGGGCAAGAGTTTAACAAATCTTTAAAACGTTCCCAACATTGATAAAATGTCTCATTTTCCTTTTGAACAAAATTCATGATTTGTCTTTTAAGAGCATTTGTCCTATGAATAGGAAAAAACTTTTTGAAAAATTCAGTTTGTATCTCTTGCCATGTGCCTATTGTCCTAGGTCTCAAAGCATTAAGCCAAGTCTTAGCTTTATCTTTTAGAGAGAAAGGAAACAATTTAAGCCTAACTAATTCTTCACTACAAGTTTGGTCATGAAAAGTGAAACATACTTCTTCAAATTCTTTTATGTGCAAATAAGGATTTTCAGACTCAATACCATGGAATTTAGGAAGTAACGGAATCGTACCTGGTTTGAAATTAAAATTATTACCTTGGTGAGGAAAAATAATGCATGAAGGGGTACTGCTGCGAGGGGGTTGCAAATATTCACGCAATGACCGCATTGGTGGATCATTATGATTCAAATTCTCATTCTCCCCATGATTACTACCATCATCAGCCATCGTGCCAAGTGTCTGAGAATGTACTGAAGACTCAAACAAATTTTCTAAACACACTTCAAACTCTATTTTTATCAAACGACCACTCTGATCACAATACCAAGCATTCATACACCAACAAACACTCAATAAAATAAAAAAAAAAAAAAAAAAAAAAAAAAAGAGAAAATTAAAGATGGAACGAGTTTACCGGATATGTGACGAATCGCAAATCGAAGCAAACCTCGTTAAAACAGTCTGGTGCTCTTTATCAACGCTGAAATCCCCGGCAACAGCGCCAAAAATTTGTTGACAACTTAAGTGTGCGGACCCAAGTGCAGGTTGTCGCGAAGTAGCAATTCTCGGAAGTCGAGTGTCGAACCACTGGGATTTGGGAAACAAAGAACACTAAAAAAATAAAATTAAGAAAAATTTATGATAGATGATTTAGTGGAATGATGCAAATAAAATATATAATGAAAATAACAATTAAAAGGGATCGCTAAGGCATTGGGGTTTTACTTTTAACAAAATTATAATATTTATTTCGCAACTCATGTTATAATCAAATAATAGATCAGTGAATACCAAGAGAAAATATCATCAAAAGGTTAATCTTAAAATTGATTGATTTTATTACGCAAAATTAGTTATTTGATTCGCAGGAAATTCAAAGCATTCACTGTACCCGTAGTTAACAATGAATCAAGGAATTTTGCAAAACAAAAACCTTTTTCTAAGAATAAATCATGCAATCAATTAAAAAGATCTTACATTAAAAACCATAAAAGAGTTGAAAAATAAATACTACAATCTTATTAAAAGTTTCGCCCTTAGCCTCAGCTAGAAATTTAGCTAGACATGATTATGTAAATAAATTTCATTGTTAAAATCATAAACATCGTGCTAGCAAAATAAAATAACTGAGAAGAAAATAAAAATAAATCTTGAACCGTCGTCGCTGTCTTCTTTGATCTTGAGCTGAACGTCTTCTTCTTCTTTTTTCTACAATTTTCCGGCCCCCTTGTTTGTTGCCGTGTTGCTTCTCTTATAGAGAAAAGAGTCATTCTTCTTTTGGGATTCGTACTACTATAAGAATCTCAGTCTTCTCTTTATTCCATGTCTCTCTCTTACACTTGAAATAAAACTCCGCTTCTTTTTATAATAGCCAAAGACACATTTTTCTTCTTGGTTTTGTCATGTAGTAGTATTAGAATGTTTACCCAATTCGTGAGTCCAGCAGTTTGGTTTTACCTCTTCTTGTTTTACACATTGGACTCTATTTTGGGCATAGGATAGACTTCTTCTTTTGACCCACATCTTGGCTTTTACTCTTTGATTTCTTTTGTAATTCCTACATAACACAATTTCTTGCATTAATATATCATTTAATCTTAATATTAATATTTGAACAATATTCCACAATTAAATATAAAATGCAAGAATTAAATTATAATAAAGTATGATAATACTTATTTTGATAGGAAAAATAAGCACTTTTAAGCTATTATCAGCCATAATGGCCATGAACCTAACAAAACTCCGCAGTTAAGCGTGCTTTTGCGAGAGTAGTAACAGGATCGGTGACCTCTTGGGAGCTTTGGTACGAGGGAACAAAAAAAAAATGTGGACATTATTGTGGCGTTGGGGGTGAGTCGTTACGAATGGTAGAGAATTAAATGACAGTATCTTAGCTTTAATTTTACTACGAAATATTTCATGGATGAATCAAAAGTCAAAACTAAGTAAATTAAAGGATTAATTGTTTTAATCAAAAATATAAACTAGAGTGAAAGTACAATTATTTAGTGGAATCAATTGTAATTAAATAGCGATTGGAATTGTCAGAACTATTTTGGCTAGTTTTTATTTTTCCCTTTAGGTCCCTTATTAAGCTGATTTAATTTAACCAGATTAGGCTTTTTATTTAATGGGCTAGTTGTTTTTATTTAATTAAAAACATGGGGTAGAGAGAAATTATGAATTAATTGGTCATTGGGATAAAACCCTAGCCCAGTAGCATGTATAGGACGCATGGGCCAAGGAGCTTATCCCTAACCCATGTGTCACATTTGAAGTGGTGGAAGGCTATGATAAATCCTAGCCTAGCCATCCACCACTTGGAGTTCCAATATTTCTAGAACTTCATTTTACAGTTTGTCCCACATTGTTTGCATCTTCCAGTCTCCTAGTATTTTGAGCATATAAATAGATATGCATGTGGCTCTTCAAAGGTAAGCAATTTTGCTACAATTTTTTAGTTTTTACTAAGAACTAATATTCTTGAGTTAACTCTCGAGAACAAGTTTAATATTTTGAAGAGCAAGTTGAGAACCCACGCTCTTGGTTATTATCAGTCATTGGTGAGAAGATCTGAAGGTTCGTCACATGTCTTTCGTCGGGGAGCAAAGAGCTTAATCTTACCCATATAGCTAAGGAGTGGCAATTTATATTTTAAATACGTTCAAATAAGTGTTTATGATTTGTAGTTTATTTTAAAATAGCATTGTTTTTCGCCTGTTCTTCATAAAGTTTGTTCCTGGATTTGGGAATTTTATTTTCTACTGTCCAATATTGTTTTTGCAATCTAAGTTCCAACAAGTGGTATCAGAGCCAACTTTAAAGAAAACATGGTAAAGAAAGTAGTTCATAAAAATCTATTTGGCAGTTTTTCTTTAAAGAAAATTGGATTTTTTTTTTTTCCTGTGGATCTTCAATGGCTGTAAAATTGTTCCAAGACCTGGAAGATGTTCTTTAACATGCTAGGATCTATACTGGAAGATTTTAAGTCGTTTGGAGGTCGTTTGCTATTTTAATTATTATTTACATTCGAAACATCTGTTGCTATATTTTACGGCAAGCTTGTTGAGGATTATGATTTTGATGGATGATTATAGACAAGTGCTAAAAATGCTTTGGCAGTTGTTTCTACATGAAAATATTGTGGTTGATGTTTTGGTCTAAACGGATTTACGTTTCGATTTTGATCGAAAGAGTTACGATCTGTTCACTATTAGTCGACGGATCTGGAATTAAGAAATCTTGCAAAATGTTTAAAGTTGTAAAATTCTATCTTGTGTCATAATCAAAGACTTTAAAAGGTTTGGTTATGGAATATGTTGTAAATAAGTACAATGTATTGATAAACACAAAAGAAATATTTTACAAGATGAATTTCAAGTCTTGAAAAACGGTTTTCAAGTCTTGGCATAAAAGCATGAAATTATGCAAAGTATTATTTTTTTCTTTTTGTTGGTGATTAATGACATTAAAATTTATTTTGATCATTAATACAAAAGACATGTTAATTTTTTGTTGGACATATAATTAAGGTACTTTGGGCATACCAACCATGAATTAGATTCATAGATGGATTATTGTCTTTGTGAACCATAAGCAAAGATAAGTTTCTTTATGAAATTGGTATCAAAGACTACCAAGCTTTAATTGACAAATTCCAATGGTATTAAAATGATTGGAAGTTGATATTTTAACATAAAGAAATCATGATTAATGGTAGAGGTTCCTAATGTGAACGATTAGGATTGGTGTTTTATTTTAGAAACGCCAAAAGGCAAGGTCTCAATTGTAATAGGATTACAATTGTTTTAAAACCCATAAGTTTTTTTTTAAAAAAAATATCAAGTAAGAGAAAGGTTCAAGATTTTGAATCTTACAGTCTCCATCATAAGTCTGCATGTAATGATGAAGTAAAGACACATCACCTTGGTTGTGGGCCCTGCTCCCTTCAAAGTGTGTTTTTGCTTCGCAGATTACAAGGGTAGATATCTTGTTAGGGATAGTGGATATGTGATTATGTATCAAGAATGACCACGCTTCCGTGGAGTTACTTGACAATCACATCAAATCTACTTGATGGTATAACACTTGACTAATGTAAGATATTAATCTTCCTTCAGAGACTAAAGTAAAAGCGACAAATTGTTAATGTCGTAGTTACATTAATAATGAGAAAGAATTTCACCTAATCAATGTAATTAAAAACACCTCACCTTGGTCGTGGAGCTCCCTTCGGAGGGTGTTTTCTAAATTATAGATTAGGTTGTCGTTGCATTTGCAAATATTATTTTTTTTAATTGGGTTTTTACATATTATATTTGATGCTAAACTATATGCCTGATATATGCTCATTTCAATATTTCATAACTATAATGTCTTCATTAAGTCCTTTCTCAACTATCTTGAATCAGAATAAGCTAACAGGTCCAAATTATGTGGATTTGAAATGTAATTTAGACATTGTGCTTACTGTTGATGGGCACAAATTTGTGTTAATCGATGCTAGTCCCATTGAACCAGCTAATAATGCATCTAAGCCTGTCAGACAACGATTTCATCACTAGAAAAGGTCAAATGAAATGGCAAAATGTTATGTTTGGGCCTCTGTTTCCAATGTACTCCAACATCAACTTCAAGATTTAGATCATGCCTCTGGCATGATAACAATTCTGAAGGAAATGTTTGGAGAGCAAAATTGTATTGCTAAGTCAGGGACGATGAGATCTTTATTAAACACAAAAATGGCTGAAGGTACTCCAATAAAGGAGCATTGTCTGTCTATGATAGCTATGCTCAATTCACTGGAAGTTCTGGGTGTTGAGATTGATAGTGAATCTCAAGTGGACATAATACTCCATTTCTTGCCTGACTCCTGTAATCAGTTTAGATTGAATGTGACAATGAACAAACAAGATTTCATATTGTCTGAACTGATGAATGAGTTAATCATAGCGGAAGGCATCCTGAAGACTAAAGTATCTGTAAACATGGCACAAGCTTCATCTTCTAAATCAAAATGTAAGAAAAAGAAGAAGCAAGTTAAACAAGTTTGGCAAAGTGTTTGTCAAAAGGTTTAAAAAGGCTGAAAAGGGGACAAAAGGCAAGCGGGGTAGTAATTGTTATTACTGTGATCAGCCAGGGCATTGGAAGATGAACTGCACTAAGTTTCTGGCAACCATAGGTCAAGGTGAGACATCTTCCTTGTTAGTTGAAACATATTTAGTTGAGAATCTCACTAATTTCTGATGTGTGGATTCAAGATCCACTAATCATGTTTGCAATTCATTGCAAGGGTTCCAGGTAACTAGTCAACTGAATGAAGGAGAGATGCACTTGACGCTAGGAGATGGGACAATGGTTTCGGTCCACTACATTGGAATCGTTGAACTTTATTTTGTATCTAAAGTTTTATTTTTATCAAACTGTTTGTTTGTACCCAACATATGCAGAAATTTGATTTCTGTAACCTGTTTGGGTAAGTGTGGTTATGCCTCTATTTTAAGGGATACAGTGATAATAAATAAGGCTAATTTGTTTATCAGTTTTGGTATCATTATAGATGATTTGTATATTATTACTCCTGATTCATTTGTTGTTAACAATTCTGTTTTAGAACCAACTCAAAATGCTTTATCATTAAAAAGAAAGATTCCTTCTACTAATGAAGCATACCTTTGGCATCTACGTCTTGGTCACATTAACTCAAAAAGGATTCAAAGACTGGTTAATGATGGGTTTTTGAGCCCAATGGATTTTCAAGATTACCCAGTCTACAAATCATGTTTGGAGGGTAAAATGACCAAGAGACATTTTTCAACAAAAGGGTATAGAGCCAAAGATTTGGTTGAGCTAGTGCACACTAATGTACGTGGTCCTATGAGTGTCCCAGCACGAGGTGGTTATGAATATTTCATCACGTTTACTAATGACTATTCAAGGTATTGTTATATTTACTTATGCGTTGGAAGTCTGAAGCTTTTGAAAGGTTCAAAGAGTTTCGGGATGAAGCCGAGAAACAACTGGGTAAACATATTAAAGCCCTTCGATCTAATCGAGGTGGTGAATACTTTCTCGGGGACTTCATAGATCATTTGTCAGAAGCAAGGATTTTATCCTAGTTAATTGAATCTAGGACTCCCTAGCAAAATGGTGTAGCAGAGAGAAGGAATATAACTCTTTTAGAAATGGTAAGGACAATGATGAGTTATGGTACTCTGCCTATGTCCTTTTGGGGATATGCTTTAGAAATAGCAACACACTTGCTAAACTTGGTTCCGTCTAAAATTGTTTATAAGATACCTTTTGAATTGTGGACAGGGCAAAGGTCTAGTATGAGATACATCCACATTTGGGGTTGACCAACACATGCTGATAATTTGGAATCAAAGACAGAAGTATGTTTGTTTGTTGGATATCCAAAAGGGACAATAGGTTATTTGTTTTATAGTTCAAAAGAAATAAGGTATATTTGTTATCACAAATGCGAGATTTCTTGAGGAGGAGTATGTAAACAATAGTAGACCAAAGAGTGAGGTGGTTCTAGATGAGATGGTAGATGCAAGAAAAACTACATCTTCAGAAGTTCTTGAAGATGAGGTGGTTGTATTAGATACACCATAGATTACTGTGGATGAGACACCATGTAACATCATACTGCATCGCAGTGGGAGGGCACCTGACAAATTCATAGAAATAGCTAATGTAGCTATTTTAGATGAATTTGAATCTGATCCTAGTACCTACAACGAAGCGATTAATGATGTGCATGCAAACCAATTGGTCATAGCTATGAAAAGTAAGCTGGAATCTATGTATTACAACAATGTTTGGTCTCCTGTAAAGGCGCCTGAAGGCATTAAACCTATTGGTTGTAAATGGGTTTACAAGAGAAAAAGAGGGGTGGATGGGAAGGTTGAAACCTTCAAGGCAAGATTGGTAGCTAAAGATTTCACTCAAAAAGAAGGAATCAATTATGAGGAAACCTTTTAACTTGTTGCCATGCTTAAATCCATCCGGATACTCTTAGCCATTGCCGCTCATTTTGATTATGAGATTTGGCAGATGGACATCAAGACTACCTTTTTAAACTAACATCTTGACGAGGACATCTATATGATGCAACCAGACGGGTTCATAGCTAATAACCAAAAGGATATGGTATGTAAATTACAAAGGTCCATTTATGGACTTAAGCAAGTATCCCGATCATAAAACATCAGGTTTGATGAGACAATCAAATAGTTTGGTTTTGAACAAAACCTGGATGAACCATATGTGTACAATAAGTGTCAAAATAAAACAATAATGTTTTTAGTGTTGTATGTTGATGACATCCTGCTCATTGGAAACGATGTATGGACATTATCAATAGTAAGAATCTGAGTATCTAGTCAATTTGATATGAAAGACTTGGGAGAAGCAAGCTATATTCTAGGGATCAAGCTTTTGCGAGATCACTGTAATAGAATGATAAGCTTATCTCAAGTTGCATACATAGATAAGGTATAATGCTCGAAAATATATATATATATATATATAATATAACTATCAATGATTTTTAGTTCATGATTGGGGCTCAATTTATTCGCACTTAGCTCCTAAATATTACAAAATTAATATTTCAATCCTAAGTAGAAAAAAAAAAAAAAAAAAAGAAAAGGACTAATTTTTATTTAATGAAAATTGGTAGAAGTTCATTATTTTCGTCTCTTCACAATTTCAACATTCCTTTTGGCTTGTGTGATTTTTGTCGCTCAGCCCAGTCCACACTAGTACGCCCAACGCAGCTCAATCAACACCTAACCCAGCCTAGGAACGTTTATCTTGCACTTATAGAGGATCCAGATTGAACTAATTAAAATGAGAATTAGTTAGAAACTAAGAATGGTGGCTTAGCAAGTAATTACTTAGAGATAGGATGATTCCTTATATTTTTCTCAAGATATTTTTGAATCCTTCACCTAGATAGCGCAACACTCGTACGTTCTAACCCCATTTGTTGATTCATAGAACACCTGGATTACATCTAAACCATTGCTAATCCTATATATAGATGTATCCGTCGTCGTCTTGGCAAACCGGAAAGCTCACTCTCCTGCAAACTTTGCAAGTCCTTTTCTCAGGCTTCTCTTTTCCTTTCAGCACATAAAAGAAACTACCTTCTATCCCTCTCTCAAATAGAACTGAAAACAAGAAAAGAAATACCTTTCTTCTCTTCTGTTGTGAATCATCGAGAAAACAAGGGGAGAGTCTTCTCTATTCTATTGTTTTTCTCTAAAATGAACAAATTGCAGTGAGCTCCAACTATTGAAAACAACTCACCTCAGATCAAAGATCCTTGCTCCCTCTCTTTTGGATCTCTTAACTAAAGAAGACAGTAAGTTTGAAGCTCCATTTTTTATTCTTCAAGATGATTCTTCTTCCTCCTTGTTCACTCAGATTCTTTTCTTTTAAATAGAGGAGACCCAATTCACACTTACACATGTGTTTTCTTGTACAGGAACATTTCCAGCTGTGTATTTTACACTTTAGAACTTTGGGTAAGCTCTTTCCCCTTTTATCTAGAGAATTCCAGAATCTAAAAAAAATAACAACAAAATCAAGAAAAAAAGAAAACAAAAACAAAAAGGAGGAGGAACAGGTTAGAGAGAACAATGACCGGTTCCCTTGTTTTGCATTTTAGTAGAAAAGAAAGAAAAGTAGGTGAGGAACTTTCCAGAGGATTGTCTCTGAACCTTTCTCTTTTTTTGTCTCTAGAGAGTTCCTATTAGACTACTTAAAGAAAAGACAAATATGAGAGCTTTTTCTTTTTGTGCACAAGTCATTGTCTCTCCATCAAAACCGTGTGTGTGTGGGCTGATAATACACACACATATATATGTGTAAGTATATATATAATTGATATTTGGTCAAATAAAAATATTCCCAAAGCGCCGTTATGCCGCCCAACTGTTTTAAAATGTTATTAAGCATTTAATATATTTATGTTGTTGTGCCATCCATTTATATTTAAATATTTAATTGACGTAAATAGAATTATTCTACCTATTTTTGTATGTAAATAAATATCAGGATTGTTATAATGCCCAAGTAATTAATGGTGTCTTAAATAAATAACATTAAGGACAGTAACAAAGAATTAAAACTAGCAACAATAATAATATTCTATTAGCACCTTATGCTAATTTATTATGTGCAGTTTGTATTTCCTGTGGACATCATTTGAAGTAGAACTGTAAATATCTTTATACTTACCGAGAGTGGTGCTGATGGATTTTCCATAATATGTGATTACTGCTTTATTTAATTGTTTGTGCATGTGAAGTCTGCATATTTACTGTTTTAATAATTTGATTAATAACCAGCTAGCGAATCTAGATTCACAGTGGATACATAAGACTTCATTGGCATTCCTAGGTTCACGGTGAATGAGGAAATACCCAAAAAGAATATAGTAAATATGAACCTGGTAGATTTAGATCCATAGGGAAGACCAAGGCTTCCAGGGGCCTAGACCTCATAAACAGAATTAATAAATATTATAAGGTGAGGAAGTTTAGGCTTCAAATAACACGTTAACTGATAATAGGCCAACAGAGGAGTGAAAGTAGAAAATAATTAAGACTATGCATATAAAACTATCATATCATTACTTTATATTATTTATATATTCAATCTATGACTTATGACTCACGACCGTAAGCCATGAATTGCATATACATATAACATAAAGTCATATTGTGCATTGTGTTTCATTTAATAAATAAATCAGCATTCATTATATTATTGGAAACAATGGACTCACTTATGGATATATGGGATTGTGGTTCTATCCACAATCTTGTAGATGACTAAGCAGGTGCTGAAGATGAAGAGTACCAGGAATACCAGGATCCTAATAATGATCCTGATGTTTGAAGATGAGGCTAACTATCGCCTCTTTTACATATTGGACTATCCTACTTATTTAGTCTATCTCTGTTTATATTTCTAGCATAACTCATCTTTATTACGGTTGGTATGTAATAATTATCACACTATACTTAGTATTATTATTTTGATTACAGGTGTATATTACCAGTGCCGCATGTGGCACATATGCTACCATTTTATGTATAATTATTACGTAGAAATTCTTTTTCTACATCTAGCTCCCTTTAGACATGGAGTTCCTCTTACTAAGGAGCAGTGTCCTAAGACACCTCAAGAGGAAGAACAGATGAGGGATGTACCTTATGCTTCGGCTGTAGGAAGCCTCATGTATGTTATGCTTTGCACTAGACTTGATATATGTTTTGTAGTTGTCAGGGTCAGCAGATATCAATCAAACCCTAGACCAACACATTGGGTAGCTAAAAAGCATATACTTAAGTATCTTCGGAGAACAATGGATTATACGCTAGTCTACCATTGTGAGGATTTGACAACAATTGGTTAGACAAATTCTGATTTTCAGTTAGATCGTGATTCTCAAAAATGTACCTCAGGGTATGTCTATACCTTCAGTGGAGGAGCCATTAGCTGGAGAAGTGTGAAGCAGTCTTGTATTGCCGACTCCACTACGAAAGCATATATATTGCGACTAGTGAAGTAGCAAAGGAAACAGTATGGCTAAGGAAGTTCCTTGCGGATCTTGGTGTTATGGGGATAGAACAGTCTCCTATCATGTTGTTTTGCGACAACAGTGGAGCAGTTGCACAATTCAAGGTACCAAGGAATCATAGGAGAGGGAAACACATCGAGCACAAAATATCATCTCATTAGAGAGATAGTGACTCGAGGAGATGTAGTCGTGGCTAAGATTTCACCAGTTGAGAATTTGGCAGACCCGTTCACAAAGGCCTTACCTCAGAAGATTTTCGAATCTCACTTAGAGGGACTGGGAGTCAAATGTATGCCGAATTGGAATTGAGTGCAAGTGGGAGCCTATTGGCGTTTATGCCCTAAATCCCAATGTACTATAGACATAAGTTTTTTTACGAATAAAAATGTTATTCACTAATCTAATTTTGAGTATATGGCATATGTTATTTTACATGCTTAATATTGATCAATATATATTTTGTATGTGAAATACCCTTGGATTACATTGAATATGGTCTATGGTGTGAGTAAAGAGTTATCGTATAAGATCTTAGTCCATAATCCTTATAGTCTAAAAAATATGGATAGTTCACAGTCGGTAATGAAATTGGGCATTCCATTTATAAGACCGTTACACATCGAATCTTTGTGATTTATCTTAAACAGGCAAAGTTGGAGGCTTCGGGTTGATGTGTAAGTGTTATGCACTGAACTGACCTTGGGAGTTCTTTTTCCATGAAAATATTGTTAAAAGGAAAAAATCACACTCCCCAATGTTACTTATAATATTAATTCTAAATCGAAAAAGGATTGTGTACTCATATATTAATTGTAGATCACTTTGATGCATTAATAGGTGAGATCAAATTGATGGTCAAAATACTCGATGCGTTGGGTGATCGCAATTAACATTGTAAGAAAGCTTTTTTCAACAAGAAATCCAAGTCCTTCATTAAAAAGATAAGAAATTTCTCATTGAGGTTGATTTTATGGTATGGATTATTCTAAGTTTCTGACAAGAGCATTATGATATGAGATACTGAAATACAAAATACATGTGATAAAACTTTCATGGGTACGAGAATAATATATAAAATGGGGGTGGCCGGTGGCCAGCCACCCCTCATCTTTTTCTTTTCTTTTTTTCAATTTTTTTTTAGTTTTTAATATTTTTTAAATTAATTTTTAAAGATTTTTTTTTTTTAATTTTTGATACTAAAACACGTGTCAACCCTCAGGTTGACACCTGGCGAGTCGTTAGTTTTTATATGGAAAACTTTATTGAGGTACTAATTTTGTCTTTTCTCAAAACTGAGGTACCATCTGTAATGCGAATTGAAACTTAAGTACCAAAAAATAAAGTTTTCAAAACTCAGGCACTAATAACGTATTTAACCCTTCTTTTTATTTCTAGTAAACATTTTAGTGTATGAATGTTTAATGCAAGCAAAGGAACAATTGTGTTGGTGTGAAAAAAGGCTTTTACTTAATCCAAAGCTGATTTGTCATATTAACATCTTTTCAAATCCTTTTCCTTATGCTGGCTTTGACAGACACATGTTATCCCACTAGCCTAGAACATGTTTTAGATTCACAAAATGTTTCTCAATGAATTTTCCTGAACCTTTTTACAACTCAGTAAATAAACATAAAACTGATACTAAAACATTGCATGCAAAAAATGAGCCCATTTACAAACTTAAAACACAGAGCAGTTACATACTAGTATACAAAGGGATTATCAGTAAACATCATTAACAGTGACTGATAAATACAGACCCACATAAGAATCAAACACAAACAAGCAAGAACTATTACATACTCATCACACAAATAAAAAAAAAATAAAAAAATAAAAAAAATAAAAAAAGAAGAAGAAGAAGAAGATTAAGTTACTTACCTTCAAATTTTTTTCAACCCACAAACCTCTTACCAAAATTTTCTTCAGTGTAGGTGATTTTCACATCATTGGCCACTCACAAAAACAAATGCGCTGAACTGAAGATGTGGCCCTGCTGTACGTGGACCCGGATGAGGCATTTTCAGTTGAAGGATCCATCAACTTGAAACAAAGAAAGCCTAAAATAAACCATGTCGTGGTCCTGTTCTTTAAATTGTCTCTAAAACAGGTGAAATGTGTGAAGGTCAATTCGGTAATTGATAGCGTCTAAATGAGGGCAAAATGGAGACATTTGCATCGAAAAAATCACGTGCGTAGCACATGACGCCCATTCCATCTGGTCTAACAAAAATTGGTAACGGATTTGCCACATTGAAAAATATGGAAACTTCATTGGGCCACATTGCAAATTTTTAAAGATTAAATGCAAGATTGAAAAAGTGGACAAACTTTGGGGGGTAAATTGTATTTTTCCCTTACTTCTTCTATATTTTCATTCTTATGCTCCGTTTGTTTCGACGTAAAATATTTTTCGTCATAAAATATTTTCAATGAAATCATTTTTCAAAAAAATGATTTTCTTAAAAATATTTTCCGACGTTTAGCTCGTACGAAAAAATCACCAACCGCGTAAAACGGAATTCGGTGACATCCGGCCGCCATCACCGGATTCCGGCTAAATTGGCCGAAATCTGGCCTAGTTTGGCCAGAATTCGACAAAAATTTCCAAATTCCAGCCAAATTGGCCAGAATCTAGATGTATTGGTCAAATTCTAGCGACGTCGCCGTATTTCGATAGTTATTTCCTGATTTCGATTGTACTAGCTGGATTCCGGCCGTACTATGGTCCGTTGGATTCTGGCAGACCAAATTCTATCACTGGTTGGATTCCAGCCTGTTTTGCCGGAATTTGGCTCACTGGTCGAAACCCAACTAGTGTCACCAGATTCCGGCAATCAAAAACCAAAATTTGAGGATCTTCGGCGGTAGAGTCGGGCTACCAACAAACTCCAATTCCCGGCGGTGGCGGATTCGCCAAAACGTGCATGAAAACCGTAAATCGTTTCCCAAAAATTAAAGAAGCTTTTTCAGTCATACTGAAAATGATTTTCGTTGACCATTATTTAGATCAAGATCCCCTACAATTTCAAAAAAAATTGAGATTCTCAAATTATGTGAATTTAGGTCATTTCATGCATCGAACAGAATGAAAATGCTACATATTAAAAATGTGACATGTTAACAATAAGAATTGAATATATTTTTATCAGGTTCTTACACTTTATGTCATATAAAAGCTTTGAGCAAAAAATTGTCTTTTAGTTTAGTAAAGAAGAAGCGTCTCTTCAAAAGTGAAGAAAAAGCATTTTGGAATGATATTTTTTTTTTTTTTTTGGTTACCTCGATAACATGTCATATCTTTAGTATGTAACAGTTTTCATGTCATTTGACGTAAAAAATGGTTTGAATTCACATAATTTGAAAATCTCAAATTAATTCTTTGAAATTGTAAATGATTCTAATCCCCCTTATTTTCGTCCCAACTAATGCCGAAAACATTTTACACCGAAACAAACAGAGCATTAATTCAATTCATGCAATTGACCTATTGCTTGAGGTTATTTAATTCAATTCATGCAATTGACCTATTGCTTGAGGTTATTATACCTGAACTTCGCATATGAGAATTTCAACCTAACGTTCTCATCAAATTAAGTAAAATATCATATAAATTTTTATAGGACCGGAAGTTAACCGTTCATCATCACCGCCATCTACGTCCCCGTAAGTTAGCTCCTCTTCATTGAAAATTCTAGTTCCGTCCCTGCCCAACCCAAGTCTCCAACCTATTTAGGCAATAAATGCAGTTAACATCACAATTATAGCCCCATTTGGCCAAACGATCTCCGGGCCGGGAGTTAAACAATTTCTCATTACTAGCCACAAAATCCACTCGGTTGGTCCCGGGATCGGAAGCCCTTTTACGCTGAGGTGAGAAATAAGAATGAACTAACAAAAAGATTTTTCTAGTGTTTTGATGTAAGAAAATGATAACCGTAAGAAGGCGGAAAATAACTACGCTTCTTAGTTAGTTATCCTCCCATAAAAGCGGAGAGACAAATTTTGGATTTTATGGCCGGGGCTGGCCGCTTCTTTTCTCAGCAACTGATAAAAGGATGTAATACGTACGAGGAGATCGAAGATGAGAAGAAAGGAAAGAGAAAGAGAAGCAGGAAGAAATGGGACGAAGGCCCCAGCCTGCATGGGATTCATTGACTAGCTTAGCTTAGATAAAGCTTAGCTAAGCTAGGCATTAATCAAAAGAATATATAGATTAGCAGTATATATATTGGATCACAAAACCTTTGATTTAGTGTAATCGTGTGGATTGGATTTGAGTAATAAAGTAAGCTCCGAATGCTATACCCATGTGGATTGGATTTGTCATGGGATTTAGGGAAAGATCTAGAATACCCAATTAAATAATAATAATAATAATAATAATTATTGATTTTAAAAAAGTTGCTTTGGCTCTTGGTGCAAGTGACAGCTATTAAGATGTGAAGGGAAATGTAGACACGAATAATGGAGGTCATTTCATGTACGAATACGCAAGCGTCAGTCAGTCATCAACCCAAAATAATGATGCCAGAGAAGCTCCAACGTTGAACGCAACGTCTAAGACAGAACAGACGTGAGACGACCATCAGGATGACTGGATGAGGTTAGCCTGCTCTACCACCACTAGATGCGTCTAATCATTTAATTTGTTCTTGTTTGGATCAAATAATTCATTTTCAACAACCCAACACCTGTCATTCCTTTTATATACGTATATTTTTGTTTGTATTTCTTGCTCTTAATTTCATTTTAATAATTCTTTTTCAATAATTAATATAGAAACTAGATAATATTAAATGCCTCCCGGTCCCTCACCTGTTATCTAATAGGGATTCTACCTAAGCCTCCCACTTGTTATCTCCCCTTAAAAGATAGGAATTTAATTATTGCTTTGGAATTTCTTTTTTTTTTTTTTTTTTAAAAAATAATAATAATAAATTATTTTATGCGAATTTGCTTTTCTGACATATCCGTAATTCCCTATGCATAATAAGCAATACCCACTACCAAAAAGGGGCATTATTGCTGGCCTTAAACAAGAGTAGATTTGAGAAGTAGCGTACAGATCCATGCAAAAGAGAATATTACAGAAAACAAAGGATACTTCCCTTTCACTTTCACTTTCACTATAATAGACCTCCAATTAATCACCAATTATTTGGATTTGTTACGAATTCCATGATTAGAAAATACCTGCCCAAATACGTTTTCTCAGTTGGGATAAACCGAATCAAAGCATAGTATTAGCATAAACCATCACTGTATTTGAATTTTTGGCAAAAGCAAGTGAGATAAGACCCTACGTATTAAATTTCTTCAATTCAGTCTCTTATCCCCCAATCAAAGCATAGTATAAACCATCGCTTTGTTTGAATTTTTGGTGCAAAAGCCAGTGAGATAAGCCCGATTCAGAAATTTTTTGCAATTCAGTCTCTAAAAATGTCACGTCATTTGTTCCTTAATATATAAGAATTACATGTTTTTTTAATAGCATTACTAAAAATATAATAGACGAAAATTTCTTACAAACTAGGTTATAGGAACTCCTACAACTCAAGCTTTAAAAAAGTGACATGTATCTCTTAATACGTAAGAATCACATATTTTTTTAATAGTATTAATAAAAAAATATATAACTTTTTAAAAAACGGGTTAATTTGTACCCGTTTATAAAAAATTTATATGATTGTTGAATAGTGTACAAAGTGTACAACTTTTTATGAGCAAACACTAACGATCGATGAGTTTAATATTCTATTAACTAACTAGTGGGTTAATTAGTATCCTCTTTGTCTTGGATGTAACCCATGCCTCTTGAAAGAAAACAATGAGTAATTGGATAAAGAGCCTTTCAGGTGAAAGTACTGCAGCTGCTTTGTGTGGCAAAAGGCCCCATACAAGTGGGGCATGAACAGAAGCTGTAATAAGTTATTTATTGCTAAATTAATCATCTTCTTACTAAAGAACCAATAAGGATATATAGAGATATCTGGTTATAATTGAGGCTTACATCATCATCATCATGTTGCTATTTTAAAAGTCTTATTCAGCTAGCTAGCGCAGCATTATTGGAGGATAATATTTTGTTTTGGTCATGCCTTGTTTTAGAATATATATAAACAACTCCATCGATCATGATCAACCCCGTGAAACTACAACAAGTCCATGTTCATTGAGGGCATCCACGGATTAATCTTATTCTTGTGTGGACAAAATAAATGTTCATATTAAACTCATCAAATATCTATGCGTTCATGTTACGGAAGTAAAATTCTTTGGCAGTTAGAAGACGTTAACATGACTCACAAACATGTATTCTAAGAAGTTTTTGCAGTTGTAATTTATCCGAGAGAAATCATAGTTTAATTAAATAAAGATAGTTATAATATCTTTTTAAGTCAGAGTCTTTTAATTACTTGTAGTACTGCCGTGCAATTTTTAATTAACTCCCTATAGGAGTTTATCTCAAAGTCTTTTAGTTTGAGTCATGTAGTCATATAATCCCCTATTTAATAAGTGATTAATTAATAAAGAGGTAAGCAAAATTAATTTCAAACCTTGTGTTTAAAAAAGTCTAAGTTCATTCATAATTTAAAGTTTAGGTTCCGTCATAACCTATCATTCATATAACAGTCCACCAAGAAAATTGTTATTCCTACAACTTTTACATATCTTTTATTTATATCTTTTTTTAATTAACATTAACAATTAATATTTAATGTAAAAATGTACAACTTTATGCATAATAGGTGTGCAAAATAATAGGAAAAACTTCACTTACCCTCATAATGTTTTCATTACTTTTGCAATTGTAATCCAAAACATAAAAAGGTTTCAATGTTGAGTAGCCATGTTTGAAAAATTTGCAATCGTTCCTTTGCCATTATGATTTAAGGTTAAATCAAACGGTTAATAAATGAAATGTCCCTTATATCTTAGTACAATTTATAAAATTACTAAATTACCTTAATTAAATATTATTTTTTTTAAAAAAAAAAAAAAAAAAAAAGGCGTGGGTCACAGGTCAATTTGTTTTTATTTTTTTAAAAAAAAAAAAAACCAAAGGTATTTTTAGGATTTTGATATCCTTCGTTAGGATTTAATAAAAAATTCTAATAGAGTGGTGAAATTGTAAATTTTTCAGACATACCCTGATAGCTACATGATATTGCAACTTTTTCAATTTTGAGAGTGCAATTGTAAAAGTAATAGAAAGTTAGGGGTAAATGAAGTTTCCCAAAATAATTTTATCCACCCAACAAACATAGATTTACGGATTAACCAATTATATTTTGGAACTTGAAAACCCCATTCCCCACAAGAGTAACATTATTTAATTTTATTTTCCTAAACTGCTAGAAATTTATATTTACCTTCCCAGGCTTTAGGTTTATTTTTTTATTTTTTTTAAAAAATAATACCTATAAAAATATTTGTCAATATATACTCAAAATTAGTTATATCATATTAAAAAATATTGAATTCTTTGTTTTTATTTTATTGTGCTATGGATTTCATTATTATGCAAAACATCTAATGCCAAGCCTTAACATTGATTCCTCTTTTTTTAGAAGCCCGTAGAGGTGGATTCTAGCCCCCTTATAAAATAAAGAAACTTAATCAAATTAACGTAGTATTTCAAAAAGATTTATAATTACCATTTATTATTAACAATCCCCACATGATTCAAAAATTTGAAAAGCAAAATGTTTTATCCTATATATTTAGGTCCTCAAAATTAATTGTATTGGTGTCCATCTCTTTGAACTTCAATTCATCCTCATTTTTTATAAATGAATAAAGAACACAAATACTTTGTGAAATGAAGATTTTTCTTGAATTAAGTTATCTTGATGTGGACAAAATATGCATTGCATACCCATAATAATATAAAAAAATATATTCGTCCCGCGATCGATGTCCTCGTTCGTATCAATGCATTGAAAAATAAAAAAAAATAAAAACTTAGAGAAATGGCAAATGCAATAGCCAATACAAATGCTTTAGCTCTATATATATATATATATATATATATATATATATATATTTTTGTGTGCGGGGAAGAAAACATTTTTGTTGTTTCATTTAAAAAACCAATTAAGAATATATATATTATGAGGAATATTATGAACAAGTGTCATTGTTAAATTAATCAAGTAGACCACGCTAGCTACCCACCAATTATATTCCTATGGAAGCCAGCAAAATTCATTGTCGTGCAAATTGAAAATCGTCAAGTCATTTGCTGGAATCAATATGTTGAATCACCTTTTTCTAAATCATGCATTATTCACACTTCTTTTACCAACTTTATGACTTGCACTGAAACTAAGTTGGACCATTTAATTTATTAGTAATATTTCAATTATCAGGAATAATAGTGTCCCTTTAAAACAAAAACAGAGAGTGGACTGAACTCAATAACTCATCAAAGAAAAAGACCGAATAATTTCACTTTCATAAGTAAAGCATGATGTTCCGTTCATCGTTCAACTTCAACCCACAACTCACGAACTCCACGCACAAGGAAAGCTTTTCGAAATGATATTACGCGATTAATTGTTATTTTCGAGTGCCGCGTTTGAGAGGACAAAGAACAGGCCAGGCCACGACCAGCTGGCAGCGGAAGCGCTAGATCCGAGCGCCCTGGGCCCTACTTCACGTGCGATCATGCTCCCATCCCGTTACGTTAAACAGCGAGCGGCCACGTGGATAACGTACTTCTACAGTTACACGTGTCGAGATCCTCGAACGTATAAACAGGACCACTCTGTCCTCTTTTCTAGGACCAGGTCGGGGTGAATCCCCCTCTCTATGTCGCGACAAAATTTCGTCACCCACTGGGGCTGTAAGAGACAAATTTGTCTTCCCAAACTGCCCCCCTTTTTGTCCACTAGGAACAACTTTACGTTACGCTTACACACAGGACGTGGCGCCCATCTACGTTTTCTTAAACTACAGAGGACGGCCGCGTGTCCGTTTGATCCAACCCGAGAGTGCTGGAGAAAAGTGTAGTTTTAGCTTTTCACTTTATATGGATAAAGTAGTTAGCTGTTAATTTTTGTTTTTGGGATTCAGTTACTCTACCATCTGTTACATCCCGCTTTTCCTGTAGGTGCACTAAACTTCTTTTTCTTTTTCTTTTTTTTTTCCCCCGAATAATTTTCAAAAATTAGTAAAATCTATGAGAGAATTAATACTAAAAGAGGATATTCCCGTAAAAAAAAAAAAACAGAAGAAGATAAAATTCCAACGTATATACCGGGACTGAGGTGGGATTGTTAGGAAAAGCGCAGGGTGTGTTGGTAATTTCCAAAAAAGGAACTTGCACACAGAGAGAGAGAGAGAGAGAGACAGCGCCTTATCCATAAAGCCACCCCGCCCGGACTCCAAACCTTTATAAAAGCCGATCAAAACACCTCCTTTACAAGACCCAAAACCAAGCCCCCTTCACAAAGCGAGAAACAAACAGATCGAGAGAGAGAGAGAGAGAGAACCCAGAAACGCAGTGCAAACAATTTTTCAATAACATCAATGGCTGCCAGTAAGAGCTACTACGCCCGCCCGAGCTACCGCTTCTTACCCAGTGACCGGGACCACCACCCCCCCATCGCGCACGACTCGGCATTCGAACTCGACGAGTCCGACATCTACAACTCGGTCCGCTCCAACTCGCCCGAGTTCCGCAAGCCAGCACCGGTTTCGCGCCTCTCGAAGAAGTCCACCTCCAAGACTTCGGCCGAACGCGTCGTCGCCGGAGCCACCGCGTCGTCGCTGCCGGTGAACATTCCGGATTGGTCGAAGATCCTGAGGGACGAGTACAGAGATAATCGCCACGGAGACAGCGTTGACTACGACGACGCGGACGGCGACGATGAGTGCGAGAACGGGGTGAGGGTCCCGCCGCACGAGTTTCTGGCGAGGCAGATGGCGAGGACGAGGATCGCCTCCTTCTCCGTGCACGAAGGGGTAGGTAGAACTCTGAAAGGGAGGGATCTAAGTAGGGTCCGAAACGCAATTTGGGAAAAAACTGGCTTCCAAGATTAGAAGAAGAAGAAGGGGAAATGGAAAAATCACAAATGACTGTGAGAAATTACGGATATTTATTAGATTAGATTTTTTTTTTTTCCTTTTTTTTTGGGGGGGGGTTTCCGACGTAGGAATAGTTTCATAGACTTCTTCTTCTTCTTCTTCTTCTTTTTTCATTTTTGAATTTACGTCGTTTGATCGCTCTACTCGATCAAAATGAACATTTTGACGCATGTAATTTTAACTTAGAGGTTGTAATCGAATTTGCGGAGGAAATTTGGTTTGCATTTCCTCAAATTTTTATATATAATTTTTTAAAGGTGTTTGGTCTTCTTTTTCAAGCTTTTAAAAGTTGATAATGGCCTTTCAAAAAAAAAAAGTTGATAATGGAAATGGTTGTTGAAGATTGATTGAAGATTGGGGAGGCGGGGGGCAATTTGGTAATATAAATGGAAAGTATGCCCGTTTCTTCAATGATTGGTAGGTTTTGGGTTGTGGTGTAGCTGGGCCGGTAGGGTTGGTACGAAAAGCAGAGGCTACAATTTAGTTTGCCGCAACGAGCCTGAAAAAAAAAAAAAAAAAAATTAATGGTAAAAGATATGGATAAGGAAGTTCTATAATAATTTATTCAAATTTAAAAAATCACTTGATAATTTAATCAGGTGGTTGTAAGAGGTTATTTGTAAAATTTATCTGACCAAATAAATAGTTGAATATTTTAATTTTAATTTTATCAGGTAAATTTTATAATTGAATTTTTTATAATTATTTGTTCTATTTTTTAAAAAAATTTAAATAAATAATTATAGTAAGGGTACTAAGGGATCGTAATCTAAAAAATGTCTACCACCCTTGTACAGTTTGTGGTTGTGGTGGTTTTGGTGAATTTCTCAGCAATTTCAAAAAAATATATTAATTGGACTTGTAGGAAGATCGAGGACCCTGTATTCCAAAGGCAATAAATATCGAGAAATGATAAGAGTTTTTTAATTTTTCTTTTGATCCTTAAATGCCAAACATATTTTTTAAAGTAATAAATTATATGAGATTATAAAATATTATTTGAGGATTAATTTTTTTTTTTTTTTTTAAAAAAAATGTAGCATTTCTCATAAATATGGTGCAGTATGACCTGGCTGAGGTGCTTGGTTGGGATAGGGGATAATAAAGGGTGCGGTGGCACTTGAGAAGGCCTACTGTAATCCAAATCCAAATCCAAAGAACACGTAGGAGGTTGAGAGGATAATCAGGCAACTTGACGTAACATCGGATCTCGTAAACCATTAGATAACTGATTTTTTTTATTTTTTATTTTTCTAATTAATTAGATAACTGATTGCTTGTGGATATAATGTTATCCACTTTGGATTACCATCCCAACTTTTTTGGGACACAAAATTGTGTTTTGAGATGTTGTCGCTTTGAGATATAATTTTTTTGATTATTTTTGTTTACGTGGTAATTTTTATTTTATTTTTTACAAAAAATTTTAAAGCTAATTAGAGGGATCACCTTATCACATAAGTAAGGTGGTCAAGAGGTTGTAGCAAAAAAAATCATATCTCCTGTGTTATTTGTACATTTTTTTTTTATACACTTTTTTTACATACTTATATTTGGTGTGAAACCTATGCATGTGAAATAGGTCTCACACTAAATCTGCGCTTATGCACAAAATGTGTATAAATATCATTTGTCATTGAAACATCTACTGACCTACTAATTAATTGCACCCCTCTGCTCCTAAAAAGCCGCCCACAAATAAATTAAGATTTGTTTTGTGTCTTTTTTTTTTATATATGTTTTTTGGTTTTTTGGTTTTTTTTTTTTTTTGAATTTATAAGACCATCTCACATATTCAATAGTGAATTTACAAATCTCTTGTAAGAAATAAATAAAAAAGTGTAGAAAAAAAAAATTATCAAATGAATTACAGCTACATTTACTCTCTAAAGAAGATATAAATCTCAAGTTATATTAAATGTTTCTACATTTCTAGTTACATCTAACAGGGTATATAAGTTTATATTATTAAAAAATTTAAAAGACCATGCTGGTGTAGTCAAAAATTTCATTCATCCTCAATCGGCAACTAACTTTAAGACATGTATTCCTTCTTCACCTATGGATCTGAATTTATTCCAACCGTATTTAGAGAATAGTAGACTAATGGTGAAACCCCCTAAAGATGTTGTGGCAGAAGGTTGTGTTGTGGAAAAATATGTTAATAAGCCCGTTTATGGGTTAATCAACTTTAAATTTTGACCATAAAATTTCATTTGAAATGTCGAGATCTCCCCTATCCCGTTTCTTTATTTTGCATTTAAAGTTTTCAGTACCAATAAATCTGATGGACCAATTAATGGTGGGTGAGATGGTGAGTCACGTTAATTCCTAAGAGCGACTTAAAAAAAAAAAAAAAAAAAAAAAAGTTGTTTAGTTTCGTATTGAAAACTTTAAATGTAAAGAGTGGCCTATAAATAACCGATAAATGTATGGACTTCGTTGTTAGCTCGAGTGGGGGGTAATATGGTCATATCAGAATTCAACTTTTATAGGAAAACGACACATAGAGATGTTTGGACAGGAAAGTCCTCGTCGTCTTAATAATTCTTGCTAAAATTGGGGATGCTTTTGTCCTTGTATGAATTATACAAAGCCAATAGAAACCAAGGAGAATTCAATGGCCTCCTCTGTAACGCCGGTCTTCGTGGAAAAAGCCAATGCCCAAAGGCAAGCCAAGCAGGAGTGCTTTTAAGGCAGATCGGAAGATTACAGTCCGTTAGATTTTGTTTGGTGGGAGCCACAGATAGGGAGGGTTAGTTAACCATTATTATAATATTATTATTATATCTATCGTCTACCAGCCCTAGCGTTTTGTTTAAGTTCGCCCGTCGTTTTCGTCGTCTCGTCTTTTTCTCACTTTATGGCGATATGGAAGTAATGTAGAAGTTCGCGAGCCGTGACACTGATGCTGTCACCATGGGCGTCATGGAATTTTGGTGAAGCCAGCGGCCGAGGCATAGAAATTGTGGACATTTTTTATTCTTTACTTTTCTTTACTGTTTTTTACTCTTCCCCAACCCTCGCATTGCACGTGCTCTTAAAAATTAATTTCCGGAACTCCATTCAAAGAGCGTGGGCTTGAATAGTTGAATTAGAGGCTAGCGTTGACAAAGGCGAATTGGATTGCAATTTTATAAAAATAGTTACTTGGAACTTTTCAAAATGACAATTTCCGTGACATTTTTAACTTATGCTCCGTTTGTTTCGGTGTAAAATGATTTTTAAAAAACGATTTCGGCATTTTTCGGTGTTTGGTAGGGACAAAAATAATGGTCAACGAAAATCATTTTCGGTTTGACCGTAAAAGCTTCTTTAATTTTCGGAAAACGATTTACGATTTTTAAAACCGTAAATTGTTTTCCGAAATGAAACTCTTCGTCTTTACATGTATGTTTGATATCCGATCGTCAGAATTTAACAATTATCGGTCGTCGGAATTCGGTCGGCGTCGGAGTCCGACAACATCCGGTCGCCGGAATCCTACCGGCGCCGGAATCAGGTCACTGGAATTGTACCGGCGCCGGAATCCGACCACGGGATGACCAAATTCCGGTTGGAATTTACCGGTTTCCGGGCAAGCCGGCCGGATCTGGACGGTTCCGGCTATTGATCCAGTCGGATCTGGCCAAAAACGGCCAGAATCCGGCCGGATCCGGAAGATTCCGGCCGGGATTCGGCCGGATATCACCGGATCCAGCCATTTATCAAGCCGGATCCGGAAGATTCCGGCCAGAATCCGGCCATTTTGGCCGGATCCGGTCAAACTTTTCGCCGAAATCCGGCAATGGCGATCGGACGTAGCCGGATTCCGGCGACATTTGTCAAACTCTGATTTTTGCATTTCGTAATTTTTTCGTGCGAACCAAACACCGAAAAATATTTTCAAGAAAATCATTTTTTCTGAAAATAATTTCGTCGAAATCATTTTACGACGGAAATCATTTTACGTCGAAACAAACGGAGCATTAATAAATAATATTACTTATTTATTGAAGTTTATTAACAACATTGGGCATATCATTCTATAGACAGGGCGCAGCCACACTTTGGCTTGAGTGCGAAGGTCTCCCAAAAAAAAAAAAAATCTAAACAAAAAAAAATATATATATATAATTTTTACCCCTATTTTTTAAAAATTTTATAGTTTTGGCCTCCCCAAATTTTTTTTTTTTTCAATTTGGCCCCCCCATAACCTAAAAGCTGGCTCCGCCCCTAAGATGTGCATATTATTCTGTATATATGTTAAATCACTATTTGTACTAAAATTTTAAGCTGATAGGAAGAGATAAATTTAATCATTTAATCAAAATACTTTAAGGCCTCGTTTGATTTGCAGAATAAGCCCTTAGAATGGAAGGACTATTCCATTGAAATACTTATTCATTTATTTTGTAGGAACCTATTCTTTGGAATAGTTATTCCATGAGAATAACTATCCCCTTACGAAGAGTAATAGCTATTCCTTTCATTTTTTAGAGGAATAGCTATTCCTAGGGGAATAGACAACATTTTTTTAAAAAAAACCATATTTTTCTTTAATTTTTCCAAACTAAACTTAACAAAAACAATTAAAAATTAAAAATTTAAAAAATTTAA
Source organism: Alnus glutinosa (assembly GCF_958979055.1). NCBI lineage: Eukaryota > Viridiplantae > Streptophyta > Magnoliopsida > Fagales > Betulaceae > Alnus > Alnus glutinosa. Next base: position 17,721,262 of record NC_084894.1, on the reverse strand, counting down.
AAATTAAAGATTTTTTTTTTTTTTTTTTTTTTGTAAAAAAAAAAAACAAAGAATTTAGATCAAATCTATGGGTGGCCACCCACAGATTTAAGGTCCAACATTTATTTTTTTATTATTATTTTTTATTATTTTAAGATTTGAGGTTTTTTTTAAAAAAAATTAAGAAATTATGTAGGTTTTTTTACTAATTTTGAGTCAATTTCAATTGTGGAATATGTGTTGTCACCAAATTAAAGAATTAGAATAATTATTCTATTCTACTCTTCCTCATTCCCAGTAATAACTATTCATTTTCCTAATGAAATACCCATTCTGTGAACAAGAGAGGCCTAGCACTCCCTTTCACATGTGGGCTCAAACTCCATTTTAATAGGTGATGCCTAACACGTGAAATATTTAATTGAGTTGGGGTAAATGAAAGAGACATGGTTCAAACTCAAGACTTCCGCTCTAATATCATGTTAAATTATCATTCAACTAAAAAACTTAAGCTTATAGGAAATAATAAATTTAATCATTTTAATTAATACTCTCATTCACTTGTTAAATCAAATTCCCTTTTAACAGGTGATGCTCAACACGTGAAATATTTTATTGAATATGGTCTATGTTATGAGTAATGGGATTATCATACAAGGTCTTAGTCTACAATCCTTGTACTCTTAAATTTTGTATACTTTGTAGTCAGTAGTGGAATTGGGCATTATATTTGCGAAGACTATTATACATCGAATCTTTGTGATTTATCCTCATAAGGCAAAGTAGGAGGCTTTAGATTAATGTGTAGGTGTTATGCACTAAACAGACCATGAGAGTTGTTTTTCTACTAAAATACTGTCAATAGGAAAAACTCATACTCCCAATACTTCTTATGATATTGATTCTAAATCCTATGAGAATTGTGTACTCAAATGTACAGTTTAGATCACTTTGCTGCATTTATGTGTGAGACCAATATGATGGTCAACATTCTCGGTGCGTTGAGTGATCGCAATTAACATTGTGAGAAAGCTTTTCTCAAGAAGGAATCCAAGTCCTTTATTAAAAATGATAAGACATTTCCCCTTAAGATAGATTTTATGTATTTGATTATTCTCAGTCTCTGGTCGGAGCATTTTAGTATGAGATACCAAAATATAATGTACGTGTGATAAGTTTTTCACGAATACAAGAATAATGGATAAAATCAATAACTCAAGGATAAAGAGGAAGAGAATTAAATGTCAGTATCTTGGCTTTAATTCTACTATGAAAGATTTCATGGAGGAATCAAAGATCAAAATTAAGTAAGTTTAAAGTATTAATTGTTTTAATAAAAAATATAAACTAGAATGCAATTACAATTGTTTAGTGGAATCAATTGTAACAATTGTAATTAAATGGTAACTAGATGAGTCGGAACTATTTGGCTAGTTTTTTTATTCTCCTTTAGGTCCCTCACCAAGATGATTTAATTTAACCAGATCAGGCTTTTTATTTGTTGGGATGATTGTTTTTATATATTAAAAATGCAGGCTAGTGAGAAACTATGTATGAGATGCAAGAAGGGAGATTGAGTCTGGAGATAAAACTCAAGCCTAAAGGGATAGCAAATGATGCATGGGCTAGGGAATTAATCCCTAGCCAATGCATCATGTACCTAGTGGGAGTTCTAGTTCAACCAGAACTTTTACTACAGCTTGTCCCACATTGATTATATTTATCACTCTCCTAGTATTCATAGCTTATAAATAGACATACTTGTGGCTCTTGTAAAATAGGTGACTACAATAGTTCTTTAATTTTTACTAAGAACTAATATTCTTGAGTAAACTTTCGAAAATAAGTTTAAGTTTTGAAGAACAAATTGAGAGCCCACACTCTTGGTTTTCATCAGCCATTAGTGAAAAGATCTGAAGGTCTCATAATCCTTGAGATCACACATTCTTCATTGAGGAGCAAGGAGCAGAGTTTTGCCCAAAAAGCCAAGGAGTGGCCGAATTCTTCAAGTAAGTGGTTTTGCTTTGCATTTATTTTAAAAAGTATTGTTCTTCACCTGTTCTTCATAAAGTTTGATCTTGGCTTGGGAATTTTATTTTTCGCTTTCAAACATGTTTTTGCAAATGAATTGCCAACAGCATGATACTATGCTACCTAGACATGAGTAAACTTAATTGACTACTCTTAGATAATCCAACCGCAGCTATTACTGATAAACCATAATGACTAGGCACACAGTCCAAAAAATTAACCATACAAGATCCTTAAACCTCAATATTGAGCAAGACAACATGCATTCCTACTAGGGCCGGTAGCAAGGAAAGTTGGTATGCCATTAAGTCTATCCACTAGTGATTTAGACAAGTTTCCTATGATTGTCTCTTACCAACATTAGTTCGATACAATGGCGACTAACACTTCCATCCGTATAGTGTCTCATAAAGTAGCACTCCAATAATCGCCCGATAGCTCATATTGTAAGCAACCCCAATTTGCAGTAGACACTAAATCCAACTTTCCCTAAGTCCAAGACATAAGCCTACAATATGTCCTCCAATTATCTGAATAGCCCTCTAAACTGACTATTTATCTATGGATGAAAAGCGGTTTCAAACTTTAACTCCGTACAATCTCATACTTCAAACTTTGGCAGAAAATTTAATAGTAAATCACGTTCGTCCACAACGGTATTTGATTCTTTGATAGTTGTACCACACCTTAGACATATAGTCGTACCAGCTTATCCTTCATTGGATTGAAGTGCGCAATCCTTGTCAATCGATCCCTACTAAATAGTGTCATCTTTTAGATGGTACCCTGAATATTCCCATTACAAAATACATAGCTATCTCGTTCTTACAATGACACTCTTCACCAATATGCTTATTCACTTAATCCTTTCTGCCATCGTGATCTGTTCTCCCAATATTTAGAAAAAATCATTATCTTACAAGTCAAAGTCCTCAATGAACAATACCTTCACCTAAGAGCTCTTCGGTCCCTTCATTTAAATGTATCGAAACATTCTCTAAAAATTCCTTACCTCATAATGCATAAATCATATAATCCAAAGCTAAAAGATTCACCAACTACCCTTGACCTCGACCATATTCCAGAATCCAATACCCAATTGTCCTTCTTACTCCCCAAGTCACGCACACGATCATCTTACTCATTGAGTCACTTCCCTATACTACGCCATTCGTACAATCACAATATCATTATCAAGGTTCAATGTCCAATATTACCCCAATTAGCATTAATAATCTTGTGCCTTAACACTCATAAAATGGGCAATTAACAAAATTCTGAATCTTAGCACATCCAACTTAGTGCAATCAGTATCATGCATTCATAAAATCCTTGGCTAATATTACCCTTTCAAGTTCAAAACTCCAAGTTATGCGCATGTTCCTAACAAAATTCAGCCGCTGACTAAGCATACATAAAATAACCCATCCTTGTATTCCAAAAAAAAAAAAAAAAACGAAACCCACGTGCCCTAAGCAATTCAAATGGTCACATTTTTCTTGTACCCTTCCATTATTTCCATCTAGGTAGACTAGTACCGTTCCTATTTGTCTGGTTACAGCTTCGCACGAAATGTCCCACTTGCCACATCGATAGCACCAATTCGTCCCCAATCAACATTTCCCAAAATGTAGTTTTTCACATTTATGACACCAACTCATCTGCTCCTTTCCCGAATTGCGGCTCTTAAGGTATCATCTTCCTTGAGTTCGGGAAGTACTTTCGGTAGAATTCTTCCTTGAATCAGGTCCAAGTAATGGCCTCATCGCTTCCTAATTCCATTACTAACAAATCTCTTCTGTGATACAACCATCGTCTCGCTTTCCCATAAAACTTGTAGGCCGTGTACTTGAGTCTTTGCTCCTCAGTACAGCCCATACCTCGTAGTAGCTCACTTGTATCGTATGACTTCTTTGTAAAGTTCTCTTGAGGCTCCACAAACTCGAAATCTGAGAACAACCTATCATCAGTCATACTTCTATGCTCAAATTGATTCTATTCTCTAAAAAGTTCAAAGTAGTGATATGAACTCCACCACCAATTGTGATGAAACCCGATAACAATGATGGTTTGAAACCCCAAGATCGTGTAGACAAGATTTGTTGAGCCCTGACCTGTCACCTAACTAGATGAGAAACCAAAACTACGAAGGATTGAAACGCCACACCAAGAAACCTAAGAATTTCTCAAGAATCAAGGTGATAAGTTTGGTTGTTTGAACGCCACAAGATTAACTTGATAAGTTCAAAGAGTTCTTTCAAGAACAAAGAGGAACACAAGACCTCACAATAATGATAATTTTCTAAAAACAATATCTATCCCTTACAAAATTCGTAATGCCCATCTATATACTTAGAACAACCCTCCAAGAATAGGAAAAGTCTTAACTATAGCTTTAAAAGCAACACAAACACCAACATAAACAAGTCCCCACATTTTTAGGTCTCTTTGGACTTCTAGAGGCAGCCAAAATAACTAAATGACTAAATTCAATGTATTTAACATAACCAGCCAAGACCAAGTTCATTCCCCTATTTAATATCCTTGAAACTCAACAAGTTCACACCCTTTAATGGTCAAACCATGCTGGTCACGTTTTTGCATGCTAATTATCCTCTTCAATTGCTTTGATGACATGGACTAAGCCTTGATTATTATTTGAGCTCATTTGGTCTTTTTAGAATCAGCCCAATTCTCTTGGATTAGCCCATTTAGTATTTCCTTGAAACATTTGGCTCTAAGTCTTGTAATTGGGCCACTAGGAAGTGACAAAGGGTCTTGCGCAACTTCAGCTCCATTCCCATGTGTATGATCAACATGTCCAGCTCCTTGGTTTGCATCAAGTAGGTATTCTACCTGACCCACAAACGTTCGTGATCAAGGGTAGAACACTTGGGATACGATGCTCGAACGTTCGCTGCATGAGGAATGATCGTTTGAAGCAAAAGATCAAACATTCAACCAAGGGATCAAACGTTCATTCGTGGCAGGAACCAAAACTAATATAACCTAGGATCTTAACAATACTCCTAACACAGTTATAAGCCATAATAACACATCATGCTAGAATCACAACGTCTAAACCATCAAGATACTAAACCAATTATCTAGCTAGACTAGCTAGTATTATGTCCATACTAACAACTAGGGGATGAAACAGCTAGAAAGATAAATCGACAGCATAACAGCTACAAAATAACAAGCTTGAACTAAGAGCATTACCTCGTTACAACGAAATGTCTTCCTCATGTCGAATCACTCTCACATACTCACTATAGTAACAGGGTTCAAAGGGTCGGATTACACAAAATAAACCGAAGGGGTGGTGGGGTATTTATAGGGGAGAAATCGTAAAAGATAATGGTGAGTTGATTTGCCTCCTATCGATTGTTCGGTACCCAAGCTCGAATGTTCATGTATTATTGCAAATGTTCATGTACGGTCTTCGAATGTTTGTGTACTATTTGTTGTACATATCAACGACATGAGATGTTCCTTCTAACACACATTATTAGAACACATCATCGAACATTTGTGGTGGGAAAATCGATCGTTCGCAGTGGGAACTTTGATCGTTTGTTACTCTCAGTGAATGTTCGGTCAACGTAGAGAGTTAAAAAGTCCTAATTTTCAATTAAGACCTTCTTTATCGTATTAATAATTTGGGCCACTACAGCTAGAGAACCTTGGAATGTTAGTGTAAGAGAAATCGTACGTGGGAGAATTGATGGGGAATCGGCCCCGCTCAATTAGGCTAAAAATGATGGTCTCTTCTTGTCGGATCAAAGACTCTCGTACCGACTCAAGCGTGAGTGCATTCGCCGAACCAGAATCCGAGAGTGCCTCCACCATACGATTGTTTCTAACAAAACCATGAGAAAACAAAAAGTGAATCAGTAATTGCACTAACATGTTTATGCGACGTCAAAGGCTGACGGGAGCAAATGTCAACATTGATAAAGATGTGAAAAAATCTCTACCACATGACTCTTGTCGACTAGTTTTTGTGGATATTTTTTTCTTTTCTTTTTTTAATGAATTGAATGACTTGCACTTGCTAACATGGCATTGCATTGGATGCTGACATGAATACTGAAGTGTTAAATGAGGCATACATGATATATGACAAATCGTTAATTTTGACAACAAACTGATAGAATGATTTATTTTAAACTTGGGCAAAACCTAAGAACCGAATTCTTAAAATTGAAAATCTAATAACTAAATCCAAACCAGATAAAAACATAGGAGCTAAATATAATTTTTTTTTTCTTCCTAAAATAAGGTACGCAACCTTAATTATAATATACATTTGGCGATAACTAGGCTTACATGAGAAGCAAGATAGTAGGCAAAGAGACTAAGGTTGAAATGCGACCAAACATTGCCAAAGATATGACCAATGACCTTTTTTTGTTTTAAATTTTTTTTTGACTTTATAGGAGTACTTTTTGTCTTATTAAAAAAATTATGATATTTTTGTCTTTTTTCTGACCTTAGGGTATGGGGACATTAACAATTTTTTGATATTTTGGAGGTCCTAATTAGAGGTTTGGGGGCATTGTCAATTTAGTGGTATTTGAGGAAAATATGTGCAATGTTTCCTATAAAATAACACTTTTTTTTTTTTTTTGTCAAAACTCCAAAAATTATATGATTATATTTTGTTTTTTTCCTTCTGAAAATAACATCAAATAAATTATGGACCTACCAAAAGCTCAGAACATTGAAGGTTCACGAGTAACCCATGGGCATCCGTCGGAGCCCAATTATTATTGCTCTCAAGCCTCTCATGGGCCCATGCCCGACATACCACATTTATCACCTTGTCAACTTCTTTTTGTCCTGAACAAGAAAAACAAGATTGTCATCACAATGTCATAGGAAAAACAAATCAGAAACAAACAACAAGAAAACCAAAAAACCGTACGTCTCTTTATCCGTAGGCCCAAAGTGAGAGCAATATGGAAATTTCTGAGAAAAGAAATGCTATATTGCCAGTCGTACTAGTTTTGGACCGTGGCCCATTTTGGACCAACAAAGAAGAGTTAAAAGAATAAAACCCGGCCCGTAGGACTGCAATTCGGATCCACTCCACGTCTCCCACCTACTGGTCAGACTGCCTCGGAGGCTCAGCGCTGCGTTTCGTTTCCACGACTGGTAGGCGACGCGTCCACCGTCCCCACAAAACCCACAAACTCCTCTCTCTCGTTCCCTGAGAAATTCACAAATTTCACACACCAAACCCGAAAGCAAAATCCTATCTATTCTATTCTATAGAAGACTCCTTTAAACTCCAAAAAAAAACCTCAAAGCCTCGCTTGCGTCAATGTCCTCAGATTCGACCTCTGGAGACGACTCCTCCGACGCTAACCCTAACCCTACCCCCAAACCACTCGAAGATCAGTTCGCATCGGTCACATTGGCCGAGCCCCACAATGAAGTGCCAGAGAGTCAAGAGGCCCTAAACGGCGTCGCAAATGGGCCTCTGGCGGAGAACAATCACCGAGAAATCGAGAGCACTGACCGAGAAGGAACCGTTAGCGGTGTGGAGGGACGAATTGAGAGCAATTTGGAGGTGGAGGAGGCGAGGGAGAGTGTGGAGCGAGGCGTGGTGTGGAGCAGGACGAATTCGGAGCTGGAAGTGGACGGGCCGTCGAGTCCGAGTAGTAGTGGGTATGCCGGCGAAAGGGGCAGTACCGGTGCGAGTAGTGGTGGGTCGGGGATTGATGGGATTGGCGAGGATGAGATACAGGAAGTGGAAAATGAGGGTTCGGTCAATGGGTTTTCAGATTCGCCGGCCACGTGGGTGCCCGGAAAGCGGCACCTCGATGAGGTACTGCAGTTTGGGAGCTTCTTGTGGATTTTTTTTTTGTCGTTCAACTGCATTGATTTTTTTTTTTTTTTTTAAAAAAAAAAAAAAAAATCAGATTTCAATGATTTTTTGGATCAATTGTGCGCATTTCACAAACAGAAAGGCGCCCGTTTGGATTTATTAATGTATTTGCAAAAACTTTTTATACTCTGTAGTGCATTGCTGCTGGACAATGTGAATTTATACTCTTGTTAAGGAGCTGTACTAGACAATGTATGGTTCCAACAGCTTTGTTCTTTGACTAAGATTCAAGTTTTAGCTGGTCAAAGCTATGAGTAGGTGTTTCCGGATCGGTCTTGGATCCGTGTTTCATCAGTAAATGTGTATTTCACAACAACAGAAAATCAGTATATGTTTCTAGATTGCTAATATTTGATGCAAATTTAATTAGTCTTTGCCTAAAGGCTGTTAGGAGTAAATACTTCATCTTGTGTTTGGACTTTAAGATTGGGGAGATGAATTTGGATTTTAGCCCCAAGTATAATTTGTTTAAATGAGGCTTTGACAAGACATATTAGTAAGTCTCTAATTAGTAGATCGATGTAAAATTTGAATTAGAACGCTAGATCCCTCCAAATTATCAAAACCAAATGTCTCCCATGATTATATTTTCTTTTGAATGTTTTCAATTATCTCTGTGCCAACCTAATTTATAGGATATATATCACGAAAAAATAGAGTATTTAAAGAGGCAATTAAATAAGAATAGAGAATTTTAGGACAAGACAAGAAGATCGAGTCATACATTTAATGAGGCTGCCTCCTATATAAACACATTACACATTGTCCATAAGAACTTCTTTCTGCCCTTCTTGGTAGAAATCACAGACTAAACTGATTGTAGTGCTCACTTTCCCTTGGTAAAAATAGCCACGACTCTTTTAGGTGTCCACTTGCAGAAACAGATGCCTTGGCTTTACTTTTGTTCTATTAAATGTTGAGTGCTTCGTGTGGGCTTTGGATTTGAGGGCTGTTGGTGTTTGGGGGTTTCGGGATCGAAGCTTTTTTTTGTGGGTTTTTCTTGGTTGGGTTCTGTTCGGTGTTGGGTTGTTTGGGTTTTTCTTTTGTTTGCTCTACTTAGGTGTTTCCTGTTGTATATTGCCTATATACTTTGGGGTGCCTTTTATTTTTAATAAAATTTGACTTACAAAAAAAAATGTTAAAACTTCAATAAATCTGGGAGCACTAAATTTGAACCTGCAATGGTATAAAACTTATGGAGCTGGAAAGCAAAATGAAGTAGAAAAAGACGAGGGCATTCTGTTATTGTGCTAGGAAGCTGTCATAGATGCATGGTCTATATAACTAAAAGAAGATACATAAATAAGCCTGTTCCAATTTGGTTGTGAGATAAGAAGGTCTGTAGTAAGGTTTTTCTTTTTTTGCTTTTTTTTTTGATAAGTAGGAGAAATTTATAAAAAAGCGTAAGGCGTCCCTAAAGCACACTGGAAGTATACACAAGGACACCTAAACAAGAAAGGAAAAGAAAAACAACAGGAAACAAACAAAAGAAAAAACCCCACAACCCATAGGAAGACTACTTCCTTTTGCCTTTGCTGCGACTAGACCCTTCATAATTAATAGAACAATGCAAATTCTTCAGTTCCCTCTGGCCTTTCAGCCTGGAGGCAGATCCCGCCTTCGAAGAAGGGAAAGGGACCCAAGATAGCCCCTCCAAAACCTGTGAGAAAGACCAAGCACCCGACATAAACATAGCAGCAATTGCATCGTCCCTAGCCTTTTGATCCTGAGGAAAGGCACCAACACCCTCTCACGGAAAATCATCACCCTCCTCTACCCAATCAATACCATCCTCCTCAACCGAATCAAACCCAAAATTCCAAACAGAATGACTCGAAGACGTTGAAGCTTCAAAAATCTTCAAAGACGACACCACAGGAGCTAGAGCACTAGCTACTACTAGCACCGAATCAGTAGAGGAAGAAAGAGGATTTGGCGAGACGCACCCATTGGGAGCACCTAACCTCACCAAGACAGCCAAGGATGAATCCTGGGCAAAGCCCACCGCCAACTCCGGAGCAAACCCACCACACAGGTCCACCTTATCCGTTGCGGCCACACTCACTTGAGGAAAAGCCTCCGAAGGAGGAATGGAAATGATCCCAGTGAAAGGAGAGACCTTGAACTTGCGCTGATGAGAAAGCAAGAGCTCAGGTAATGACACGGAGAGAGAACCCGCTGTCATAGCCTGAGAAGCAAGCAAGGTAAACTCCGGCTGACTCCCATCCTGCCGAACCAAATCAAGAGGTTGAGTAGACGCCGCCGAGGCCACCGAAAACAATGTCTCCAGAGTGGAAGAGGAATGCTCTACCAACGCCGGAGGAGAAGGCGCTGGAGAACCCAAACCCAAAAGATCAAAGCCCAAACCCACTGGGAAAACGTCATATATGAAACACTGAGTAAACTATCTATTGGCTTGTCCTAAATAAATTTGCAAGGCTTCGAATTAGGATTTTTGCCTTCCCCTTGTAAACAACAGTACATGAACAACACCCATTTTAATTTGTATGGTCCTGATTTTATCAGCCTTGCATAGGTCTTGTACACATGAAGTCTGCCAAACCCTCATTTTTGAGATGTATTAACTCGGGCCTTCTACTTATAAGTTGAGGAGATATATATATGGAACATATTTTTTTTCTTTATGAATAAGATATATATGAAACATATTTGAATGCATAACAGGAGGTGGGGGTGTCTGATACTTGAAGAACGCTTTTACTTATTATACTACATACTCATTTCATTGCAATGAACAATTAGTTAACTTTATTTAGATACCTAGCAGTGAAAGTGAAGTGGCTCCTACCTGCAGGAGCATCTACCGTTTTTTGGGGGATCAGGAAAAGGAAATCTGGTGTGAGGTCTAAGGTCAATGGTAACATGTCACCCTGCTTTAATGAGAGTATTCTTTCCATTAGGAGTTTCTCCCAGCTGAGCTAGGCTACTTCCCTAATGAAACTAAAATAGCATAAATGTAAGAACCCGCAGTAAAGAATAAAAATAAATTATAAAATTTATATAGCGAGCATGGCGATGAACGAATTTTTTTTTATCAGATATTAGATCAATTCCAGAGGTTGATCTTCTATCTGATGCGAATAGGCCTAGGCTCCATGCAGCATTCTTTTTCTATCTTTTTTTTTTTTTTTTTTTTTTTGTGCTCATTTATTTTAAAAATCAGTGGCATATTCATGTATTTTACTTTTGCTGCTGTGCCTGACAAAATTATGTTTATCAAAAACTACACTATTATGTACTGCTTGATTAATAACTGAAGTGCAGGATGATGCTTCCATATCATGGAGAAAAAGGAAGAAGCACTTTTTTATTCTTAGTAACTCAGGCAAACCAATATACTCCAGGTTTGTGTCTGACTTTTGCATATATCAGTATCAGAAACTGCACATTTTGCATTAATGTCAATGCAAAACAGAGTCCAAGCTTATAAATTCTTTTCTGGACCATCTGTTGTTTCATATCTATCAACTACCAGATATGGAGATGAACACAAGCTAGCAGGATTTTCAGCAACATTGCAGGCTATCATTTCCTTTGTGGAGAACGGGTACCTGTTCTTTCTACCTTGGTTTATATTATGAATTCTTTATCTTTGAATATACTCCTATTCCTAGAGTAATAATTTGAAGCCAAATCTATAGAAGCCCTCAATAGTTTCTTCCTTAATCACTTTTCAGGGGGGATCGTGTCAAATTGGTGAGGGCAGGAAAGCACCAGGTCCTTTCACATTCTTCTTTGACTTGAAATTTTTGTTTCTCAAATTATCTGCTTGCTAGCAATCCTTGTTTTGGGGGACAGAAAATTGAACTGTTTTCTCATTCTCCTGATAATGTAACTTTTAGGTGATAATTCTGAATGATTTTCTTTTTTCTTTTATTCTTTGTTCTCTTGGACGGCTGCGTTATTTGCCCCTTTAGTTATTAGTTATAATGATTTTCTTGTATTGTTTTCCTCTTCTTCTTAGTTGTCGTTCTTGTATACTCCCTGTGTACTTGATCACACTTTGTGCTTTTAATGAAATTTCTCTTACTCAAAAAAAAAAAAAAAAAAAAAAAATTCTGAATTTTACCATCTTGAATACCTAAAAGATGTCAATGAAGAGGCTGCTAGTTAATCTATTGAAGTATTGATGTAAAATTCTCTTCTTATGAGTCGTATTAGCTATGCTTGTGTGTAATGATATTATCCTTAGCATTTTGGACTTTGAAGTGCACAAGCGATGTATGCTGTCTCAGAAAGACTTTTACTCAATGTGTACTTTTGACCTTTTATTTTTTCATTGTAAGATGTATATGTCTATCAAGGCACGAGTTTGTCTTTGTTCCTCTTTTTCCAATTTTAGAATTGGACAAAGCAGAAAGGGAAAAAGTTTCCATTTTGATACCAGACCCATTATGGAGCACTTTCTTACTTATTTAGTGAGATGAGTGTTAAATTATCCTCTAGAAGACTCTTGATATTTTTTTGGGGTTTGGGTACAAGAACATAATTGGAAGAAATAAGGGTCAAAGTTTAGATTGATATTTATGTTTCTTTACGGGCTAAGAAAGACACATGGCTACCTATAGGGATATTTGGCACGCCCCTCTCTCCCTCTCTCTACCCTAGTGGTGGCGCGTCCCGCTAGGGCTTCACTTCGTCTCGCCGCTTAAGAGCTTGGCAGGCTCTGGACTACGGGATCCCTATCGTTTTGGAGTGGTTTTGGGCCGTTCTTGGTCAATTCATGTAGCAGTTGGACATCTATTGGTGGGTCTTCGTCGGAGCTTGAAGGTGACTTTGTTTTTTAGGTTTTGGGTTTGTTTGGGGTGGCTTCTCGACTGAAGTTAGCTCGCATCTTTATCTCTCAGGCGACGAGGTGAGCGACGCGTGGAGGCTTGGGGCTTCTGTTTAGTAGGTCTTAGGCATATCTAGGTGAGGCATCCCTTCTCTTGTGGGATCATTGTTTGGGGTGGTTTTTAGTGTGAGTCAGTCGTCGTTCTGCTCGTCGGCGTTGATGTAAGAGGCGCGTGGAGTTTGCATGAGGTTGGGTCCTATGGGAGGGGATTATAGAACAACAATTCTTTGTTGAGGCGAAAACCTTCGTTTTCTCAGAGAGGGAAGGCGATGCGGTGGTCCGGTTGGAAGAAAAAAGGAAGGGATTTACCGGTATTGTTATACTGGGTATTATCTGTATTAGTTGGTCGGTTGAGATGTTGGAATAAGCGCTGCCGAACCCTAAGGCGCAGAACTTCGTCAAATCCTTCCGTGAGGGCCAACAGGTTTGGATCGTTTGACAAGGGAGTAATAGGGCTAGCCACTTTTTGGAGTTGGCGGTGTACACAGAGGATGGCCGGAAAGGGTTAATCCTTCTTCCTGAGGGGCGTGAAGGGCGGGGTTGGAGTCGTGCTGTAGGGGAGTTGACCAAGACGGTGGATTTTCTTGAAGCCACGAGAGTTCTTGCGGTTACAGTCAAATCTACTCTGGCAGAGAAGAAGCTTGGGTCAAAGACTTGGTCAGCGGTGGGCGGGGTGTGTTGCTGTACACGATAGTGGTGCAGAATTTGGGGAAGAGCGCTAAATAGGTGTGTTCTTCGGCTAAGTCTGTTGGTCTTGATCTGATGGGTATTGAGCAAGCGTTTGATGGGGACTTGTGGGGCAATTCTTTTGATCCTCTTCTAGGGTGCGCTCGAGGCTTTGGGGAAGGTATCATTGGGGTTGCAGACTTTGGGGAAGAGCGTCGTTTTGGAGTGTCCGACTCCCTCGAAGTTGAGAATGTTAGAGTGTTTGCTGAACTTTCTGGAAAGAGGAAGAAGCTTCCTTTTTGGGTTTGAAAACTAAACTTATAGAGTTGTGTTCTCCTGTGGAGCGGGCTGCTCGTTTTTTCTTGGGCGGGTTGGAGGAGCTGGGTCGCCTCCTCCCATAGTGGGCCTTCTCGCAAGAGGAAAGGTTTGGCTTGTGTGCAGCTTGATAAGAAGAAAGGTAGGGCTATTCTTTTTAAGTTCAAATCAGTCTCGGGCTTGAAGCCTGGCAAGGCGGGCTTTGCGGATCTGAAGCCCTAGCTCAATTTCGGTTGCATCGAATCTAAGAGGGCGGGCCGGTCTAGGGTCCCCTTGTGGGTGGTGGAGGGTGCAGTTTCCTCATGTTAGGCTACTGACTCAATGATGGCTTCTTCGACGATCTTGTCCTCGCCATCTCTAAGATGGTTCTGGCGGTGGTCCTGTTTTGGTTTTGACGGTGGTTTCTATTGCCCCGATTTTGGCAGCGAGACTTGACGGGTATGGTCACGTTGTCTCACCTCAGTCGTCGTATACAAACGTGGGTTTTGATATTTGGCATCTTGAGTCTTCTCCGGCCTGTTCAGATCTCGTCGTTGGTAGGCCCATGCCGATTTCCACAATGATAGCACCCTCTGCCTCGTCTGTTTTCGAGGCTCTTTTGTTCAATCGGCTGCTTGGGTCCTCTTTGATGAGGTTTGCTGGTGGGGAGCAGCCTCCTCTAGTGTCTGCATTAGAGGTCAGTACCGAGTTGCTGGATCTGGGTTCTGTTTGGAAGCCTAGCTAGTTTGCCTCGCCGGAGCTAGCTCCATCTCCGGCTCTCATTGGGAGTGGTCTAGCGTTCCTTGATGTTTTCAGTGACTGCTCTTCAAGTGTGGATGCGTTAGGTGAAAGGCTGTGTTCTCTCCCTGTGATGTCAAAATCTGGGGCGTCTATTTATCTGTTGGAATCCAACCCGGTGTTTGGATACTTCCGGAAGCCTAAGGTTGGCAGATTGCATGAGCATTTGCTTGCTGAGGATTTGGTGGTAATTAGTGCTCCCCTGGCTCCTTCTATGCCTTTGATTGGGGCCATTGCCAAGCCCATGTTAGCACTTGCGAGGGATGGGGTAGTGTCACACCTGCGCCTTTTCGAGACGAGGTTAGTCAGCCTTTTCTTCAACGTGGCTTCCTTCTCCCAAGCGGTGCAGTCCTTCCTCTGTTAGAAGTGGGTGGGCTCCTCTCTTTGCGGTCCAATCTGTGTTTGGGTGCCCTCCTCTATTGTCTTCCTCAAAGGTGGGTGAATCTTCGAGGGGAGGTGGTTTTGAAGGGGTTGGTGGTTCTCCCGGGGTAGCGATTGATGTTAGTTTCTACTTTCAAACTCTAGGGGTCTCCCACAAAGGGGAATGTGAAGGGCTTTTTGAACTTAATTATGATGCTAGGGGTTTGGGTTCTAGCCGGGGGAAGGCAAGGGAGCCTTAGCTGTGATGTAATGGTCTCTGGGTTTTGTGGGCTTGTTGTTGGGGGGTTTGGGTTTCCTCTTGTATTTGGGTTTTACGGGTATATTTCCTTTCTCTTTTTTCCTGTTTTGGTATCCTTTTTATTTACTTCCTAAATGTTTAGGGGCGCCTTTACGCTTTTTATAAACTTCTTTGATTACCTATCAAAAACAAAGTTTAGACTGCTCACAGACCTATAGAAAATATCATCAGATAAGAGAGAAACCATATGTGATTCCTGCCTAAAAGACTAGTATAAAGGATGATTGAGCATTTAATGCAAGTTCCTTGTCAGAAAATAAAACATATGGACCTCTAGAACCAAGTCCAGATGTTGCTTGAGAAATATAATGCCTAGAAATGGAAGCATGAATAAGTTTACTTTCACAATTTAGAGGGTTTTCAAGTCCTTTCTTTCAAGTCTTTTTCCTTCTTTTGGCAATCAGTTAATAAATTGTTGTAAATATTTGGATGTTCAGGTGGTTTTTCTTGTGAAGGGACCCATTTACTTAGTTTGCATTAGCTGCACAGAAGAGCCTTACGAGTCATTGAGGGGGCAACTGGAACTAATTTATGGTCAGGTAGGACTGCATCCCCCCTCCGCCTCCCCCTCTTAATAGAGAAATGCTAGGTTTCTCAAATTTTTTCTCAAAAAGTTGGTTCCCAAACCATCACCATCCCATCACCTATGCCCCTATTTACTAAAATAATAAATTACATGGGATGGGGACACATCATTTGGGAACCTACTTTTTGGGAAAAAAATTGGGAAACCTATGAGTGCAATAATCCTTCTCAGTATTGATGTGTTTCACTGTTTGACATGTTATGCCCTTTTGAATACTTTGATTACTATCCTTTTTCTTATATTATTATATAAATTTTTCTTATGACAGTCACTCGAATTCACATGACTGATTATGATATGGTTGCAGATGCTTCTTATTTTAACAAAGTCGGTAAATAGATGTTTCGAGAAGAATCCAAAGTTTGATATGACACCTTTGCTTGGAGGAACAGATGTTGTCTTCTCATCTTTAATCCATTCCTTCAGTTGGTTTGTTTCTCTATTCCCTTTTGGATTTTGGAATTCCTTTGTTGTAACACCTGCATTGGTGGGGGGGGGGGGGGGGGGGGGGGGGGGATACAAATTTATGAGCTCCATTCTCAAGCAAAACAAAAACAATAAAATATTCTGCAGAAGTAATTGAGAGAAACAATCTTAATGCGTACATTTGTAGATGCTCTTGTATTGCTTAGTAAATGTATATGGGTCTTAATAAAGAAAATTTTTCTAATTTAAAACAAAAAACTGTGAATGGTCAGGTTTAAAGTATCCACTTTTCAAAGATATATATGTACAATAGTGGAGAATTGAATAATTTGTATATTTAACTTTCTACAGCTAATTAGGTTCAATACAGTCTTTATTCTTATGCTACATTGGATGCAAAGCCAGTGATCGAGTCGTACAAATGTCTCATTCGTTCTAGTGCTCTACAGCATACCTTATAATATGTCTTAACCTCCATGTTACTTCTCTGTTCTGTATGGATATGTGTTGCTATTTATGATAGTTCTTGATCTCTTCCGTACTCCGTGAATTTAAAATGCCTGTCATATTTTTGAATTATTTTTCCCAAGGTCTCCTTTGCTATTCTGTTAAGTTGCAAATCGTAAGGACCATGCCCCCTCCCTTCCCCCCAAAAGAAAATACCATCCTAGTTTAATGGTGCTCATATTTTGCTATTTTATTGATTTCAGGAACCCAGCCACATTTCTTCATGCATACACTTGTCTTCCCCTTGCTTATGCAACGAGACAAGCTGCAGGTGCTATATTGCAAGATGTTGCCGATTCAGGTGTTCTATTTGCAATATTAATGTGCAAGCACAAGGTTAAAATCCCCTCCCTCTTTTTTTCGTCCCTTTTTTTCTTTGTCTGAATCTTTTCCTCCTCAGGGAACTATATCTTGAGTTAGTTCTTTTCCTTTCTTCCCATTTTTTTTTTGTCTAATTTATTAATAATTTACTGGTTAGGGCAATATAAAGCCTTGAAGTTTGATTGCAGGTTGTCAGTCTTGTTGGTGCTCAAAAAGCTTCTCTTCATCCTGATGATATGCTACTGCTTGCCAACTTTGTTATGTCATCAGAATCATTTAGGCAAGTTATTTTTCCTTTGATAAGTCTTATGTCATCTTTTGATGATCATCCTGGCATGGACAATTTTATTTTGTAACATGACTAAGAGGGACACAGAACTATTCCTTAGTTTTATTGTTTGTTGATAAAATTGTGTCTTTTTAAGACATTTTGCTATAGAAAATTTATGTGGTGCTGGCACTTTTAAATTGCTCAACTGGGTTCCACTAGGTCTGGCGGGTCTGCTCTTTAGCTAATTTATGTTTTGGTAAATGAAATTGTCAGCATTCCTGTCTTGTCTTACTTTATGGTTTCTGCAAAATATCGCTGTCATAAAGTTCAAATTGAAAAGTAGAACTCTTTATATTACCAAGAGTAATGCATTTGTTACTAGTTATGCATTTCCTGTTTGTGCCACACTTTCAACATCCACGTTTTCACGCTAATTTTTACTTTTGACATATGTTCTTCCAAATTTGTTTCTCATGAAACATGCCTAGTTTGTTTTTTCTTTAGTTATGAACATTTTCTTCTAGTTGATGGGCACATGCCAATAGCATAACCACCCAAAAGAATGGTATCATGGCCCCGTTTGACAACCCCCTCCCCTTCTTTTCACTTTTCCTAAAAAATATCAACTTCAAAACATTTTTCACTTTTTATATCACATC
This sequence comes from Alnus glutinosa, assembly GCF_958979055.1. Taxonomy (NCBI): domain Eukaryota; kingdom Viridiplantae; phylum Streptophyta; class Magnoliopsida; order Fagales; family Betulaceae; genus Alnus; species Alnus glutinosa. The sequence goes on along the minus strand of NC_084894.1, from coordinate 17,703,294 downwards.
AACAATTTTTTATTACTATTTAAATAAAAAAAACCCACTACAATATAATTTTTTTTTTCACTTTTCCAAATAAATTCTTTCTACTTTATATCACATTAATCACTTTTTACAGCCACCTCAAAAAAAAAAAAATAAAAATAAAAATAAAAATTCCCCTCATACTTGGGGGGGTTACCAAATGAGGGCGATCATTCTTATCTAATTTCCTGCATGACATCTTCAACTTCTCTTCTTCTTTTTTCTTTTTTTTTTTTTGTTCTGTTGATACGTGAGCTCAATGCATAATTCTTAAGATATGTTTCAAATTGACAGTACAAAAGATAATACACAATGAGAAAGCTATACTTATTCTTTGATTATGTCCAACTAGACTTAAATCTTAGTAGATCATTTTGTTTCTTAACATTTTTGTGAGACTAGCCTTATTTGTGCTTTTTGGCTTTATGCAGGACTTCTGAATCTTTTTCACCAATTTGCCTTCCAAGATATAATCCCATGGCCTTTTTGTATGCTTATGTCCATTATTTTGATGTGAGTCTTGGATTCACAATTCGCTTTCAAGTTTAACTTCTTATTGTATAAGATTCTGGCTAGTGGTTGTAGGAAAAAAGGCTGGCCTTTCATCTTTTTTTTTTTTTTTAAATGCAAATTTTACGTTCAATCTGCACTATATCTGGTTAGATCAGTCCCACAAAAATGATTTGACAAATTTTACTCGTGGCAGGTTGACACATACTTGATGTTGCTCACTACAAGTTCTGATGCCTTTTATCATCTTAAGGATTGCAGGTAAACTATGCTTTTTGAATAATTTCAGTTGGAGTGCATTATGTTGCATCTTCTTTGAAGAAAAATACCATATTTTTTGGCATAGTACCACTGATGTGACCAAAAAAGAAGAGGAGTCTAACTATATATTGATGTACGCATGCACTACAAAAGAAATATATCCAAGCTTCCTGTATTATTTTTCGCTCTTTATTTTATGTTGAGAAATTTTACTGTAATTTCATAGGATTCGTATTGAAGTGGTTCTTTTGAAGTCAAATGTTCTTAGTGAAGTTCAGAGATCCATGCTGGATGGTGGGATGCATGTTGAGGATTTGCCCACTGATCCATTACCTCGTTCTGCATCTGTATCTCCGCATCTAGGACAACCTAAAGATTCTCCTGAGAGATTCAGACAAGCATATGTTGGCACTGGTGGTCCTGCTGGACTTTGGCATTTCATATACCGTAGCATATATCTGGATCAGTATGTATCTTCAGAGTTCTCACCAGCAATTAGTAGCTCACGACAGCAGAAAAGGTAATACTGCTGAATCTTGCAGCTACTCTGCTAGACAAGCTTTTAATTCCTTTATGTGGTGAAGCTAAAAAAAGTAATTGTTGTCTATAAGATAACTAGTTACTTGTTTTGCAGATTATATAGAGCTTACCAGAAACTTTATGCTTCTATGCATGATAGTGGAATTGGTCCTCACAAAACTCAGTTTAGAAGAGATGAAAATTATGGTATTTTAATCTCTCAGTTCATACTACAGCCAAAATATGCAATATATGTTGGTAGATTTGCATGAAAAAGTTATATTTAAAATCTGTTTTCTGTTTTGGTGTATGTGCTTTGTTCTATCTTATTTCAGTCCATAATCAGAATTTGGCTTCTTGTTGTTTGAACCTCTTTCTCTAATCACTTACCTTAACATGTTTGGTTTGGTTGCATCAGATAGATTTTCATGTTCATGTTTACGTGCTTCATTAGAAGTCTTTCCTTGTAAATTACATGATCAATTTTTTGTGGCAGTTCTACTCTGTTGGGTCACCCAGGATTTTGAACTATATGCAGCATTTGATCCACTTGCAGACAAGGTATTATTCATGTTCATGTATCTCAGATTCTTTTTCAGTTTTTGCTTTATTCTAACTATTCACATACTTGCCGACCTTTTTTGTTACCCAAATATCGGGTTGAGCACTGCCCCCTATGGGCGGACTTCAGCCCTACCCTGCCCCCGTATCTGCCCCCAGTGGAGGCAGTTTTCACTATGGATAGGTGGCAGGATCCATCCATATCCACCCCCCAGCGGACAGATAATTGGTGGTAATCCGTCCGTTTTAACAGTAGACAATAATAGATCCTCAAAATCAAAAACAGCAAATACCAAATAATAGATCCAGAAAATCAAAATCAAAACCAATAACCACATCATACCATAGATCCACAACCACAAAATCAAAACAGCAAAAAATAGATCTACAAAATCAAACATATAGTTGAAGGCTGCGAAGACTTGAGTCCCAAACACCATGTCACACGACTCTCTAAAGCACCCTCAACTATTAGATCTCGCTCTTCCTTTTCCTAGATCAATGTTGTGAAGTCCTTGATGATGCTGGGAGAGAGGAGAATGAGAGGACTAAGAGAGAGGAGAATGAGAGGACTAAGAGAGAGGGGAATGAGAGAAAGTGAGGGAAACGACTTTCTAGAATGTGCGTTTCAGGGGGTGTGCTTTGCGTTTTGTAAAGCATAACATAAAAAATATGTATATGCGGGCAGGCGGGTATCAACGGCCCCGCATACCCAATACCCAATATCCACCTATTAATGTGCGGATTTTCTACTTATCAAAAAATGTGCGGATTTTCTAAACCCCATCTGCTCACCCAGGGTAATGGGGGAAAAATCCGCCTATTACGCTTGCGATTGGGCGGATTTGAGTCAACGGGCCGATAAAACCTGCCTGCAGCTCACCCCAACCCAAATATAGTTCTTCTCTATGAGGAGCTTAAATTTAAAATCTATATGGATAGTTAACTGTCAAGGTAGGGTTTAGAGTACCAGCAACAGCTTCCCTTAAACTTTTTCTCAATTTAAGGAATTAAACCACTTTTTGCTTTAAGGAACTAAACATTTAAATGCACTCCACAATAGCTTTCCTTATCATTTCCCTATACCATTTAACTATTCTTTAAATTAAATGCTAGGAAAAAGAGAGGGGAAAGATAAAGCATTGAAATATTGCTTCAAATAAATGGTAGAGGAATGAGAGAGGAAAGAGAAAGTTTTTTATACTAAAATAATGTTAATGGAACCACTTTTGCTTCCCTAAATTTAGGGTACAACTTTTAGTTCCCTTGTGTTTCTTTGGTTTAGAGAACAACAAGGGAATCTGATTTAATGAATTTTTTAAGAGTTTTCCCTACATCTAGGGAAGGAAATGGGATTTAGGAAAGCTGCTGCTAGTGTTCTTAATAGTATAAAAATATATTTATAGTGATCAGATTAAGTAATGTGTTGGATATTTTTGGACCCAACACAACTAGCTTTATTCTTCCCCTTAATAAGTGTTCTTCACTTTAAAAACTCAATGAACGATTTTGATGGTCCAATGTTGTAACCTTCAGTGCCAATGCTGTAGCCTGTAGGTAATATATTTCTTACTGCCAAAGGATTTTACAATATTGTACCCTTTTTTTGGTCAAATAGATATTGACCTTCTTGATAGCTTTACCTGGTACAGTCTAGATGAACTGTTGATGTTTACATGTTTTTCACTTGTTTCATCATGAATCCATGTTGCCAAAGTAATTAGCTTGTGTTTAGTATATGTTATCATCCAAAACAGTACAGTGGGTTGGTGACGTCGCCTGCTGTTGAAAAAGCGAGCAGTCAGTCGAGCTATTATTGATCATTTGTTACCTATTCTTTCTACATACTGTTGTTGGATGCATTCTGAGTTGTGATTTACACGTGTTTACAGGCATTGGCGATAAAGACTTGCAACCGAGTTTGCCAATGGGTGAAAGATGTGGAAAATGAAATTTTTTTGCTGGGAGCAAGCCCCTTTTCATGGTGATATACCCTATGATTCTGTAATACAGCATGTACTATAGTTTTGTTTTATTTAATAAAATCCCACAATTATTTTGTTCCCACACACTTCCATTGGCATGATGCTGATTTGCTGATAGTAATGTACTAATTTGTTGAGTCTCCTTTTAGAGGATGGCTTCCTCAGCGTCATTGTCAGTTTGTAGCCAGGAGCAGTCCTGTAGCATCTACTAATAAAAGGAGAGATATAGATGAATAGCATAATATTCGCGGTGCAAAAGACAATGTCAGGTTGGACTTGGGAGTGTAGTTGATATGATAGTTGGATTTGGTTATTGGTAACTTCTGCCCCTGTTAGAGAAAGCAAGTCTGCTATCAGAAATGAAGTCCTCAACGGTGGGTGCTCTCAAGAAGATAAAAAGAGTATCAAAGCTCTTGTTGTGTGTGTCTGTATTTGTTAAATTATGTTGTGGATGGGGGAGTTGGGGAGCAAGTTGATAAATAAACTTGGAAGACCAGATGGGGTGGGGTGTACATTGTAGCAACGGTTCCCTTGAAATTGTCTTTCATTTGAATAGATATGAAACTAATCTCAACTCATGTTACTGCCCTGGAAGTTGTCTTTTGGGATTGTCAGCTCCGAGCGACAAGCCTGAAGCCTTGCTAAAAACATAATATTATAACACTGCCAGGCAGGGAAGCCAAGTGGAGACAAAGGACTTTGAGTGGCGTGTGTTTTCGTTCTTTTACTTTTTGTCCTTTTTTACCAGACGATGGCACTCACGGTGGGGATACAACTTAAAGTCATTAATGAATGGTGCCAATTTGAGGGAAGTGGTGAAGAATTTACTCCCAATCAAGAATTTCCAGCTTGCATTGTAGAGCGTTCAATTTGTGTCCATTGTCCATAGTGGGGATGTGATGTCTAAATTAATACGCAGAGAGATAGGTATACCGTATACGCGATGCTGATTTGGTGATAGAATAGAGAGAGAGCGGGTTTATTAGGGAAAATATGCAAATGGCAGCTGAGTTTGTGGTGTGGTGTTGTTGGGTCAAGACCACTTCAACGGCTAACTCAAAGAGGTCTGCGGTCTGCGGTCTGCGGTCTGCAATCATTAATTAATAGGGTGTGGGTCCCCATCACTTCATTTATCTCCTTTCTACTTCATTCTCTGTTTTTCTGCCCTTTTTCCACACTCTTGTTCTACCCTGCTTAATAGGGAATACACCTTCTTAGACTCGAAAATTCTACTGCTTTTGGTCCGCACCCACAGGAGAAAAAAGGATTTGATATCAAATTATCTTCATAAATTGTTGTTTTCTATAAAATTAAATTAAAAAAAAAATAAAATAAAATCGGAATCGAAACCTTTTTATATCAATAGAATTGAGCCCTAATGGGAGTGAGAAGTGACACAACTACCCGCTATGTTGATTAATGTATTTTGCTATCCGAGGGTGTATGCCCCTGGTGATCAGTCACTAGTAGGTCGTCATTGGTTTGTTGGGCCTCAAGAGGCAACTGGCATTCAAAGGTTATATAGTTGGCAATTTCTTAGTGAATCTTAAGTTCATACGATGCTTGGCCTGTTCTGCTGGCCGTTGAGCCCTGCATGGGCTTGAGGGTAAAAGGCTTCGGGACCCATCATGGACCCCTAGGGTTCGGTGGTTGTTTGTTATTGTTTTTGTTTTGAGAAAAGAAAACAAAAGACAAAATAAAAATTTTTTAACAACCAAAGCCAAGTTTATTATCTCAAATAATTTAAAGAGTTATACTAGAAACAATATTTTTAACCTACAATGTTAATGTGTTAGTTTCAACCAACCTTTGAATCAGTTTAAATAATAATAATAATAATAATCAAGGGTTAATTGGAAATGCTACGTTAACCTTATAAAATAATTATTGAATAAAAATATGATATATAACATTATCTTAATTTAAAAATGTTATACAATAACCTAACTTATTTTTTCCTTTTACTTAGCAAAAACAAGAAGTCCACTTTCTATACTATTAAACTTTTTATTTAAAAAATTAAATTAGATGTTGTGAAATTTAATTTTGAGTGTAAGAAGTCCACTTTCTGTAATATTAAATGGTTCTTTAATTCATTAAATGCGGAATATTGAATTGATTTTGGGGAGGGAGGGGGGAGACCTTTTCAAACTTGTCATCTACATTTGCCCACCTCCACCTCCACCTCCACCTCCAATGTGGACTGCAGCTTCAATTCGTCAAAAGTATTAACTCCATAGTGGCATTTTCGTGATTTGGAACAGTCAAACTTCACCAATTTCGGAGATTAAAAAAGTTTGTTCCCCACTTACCTTCTCCATGATAATGAAACCCCCAGTGCTTTTAATTATGTTTAAATGACCATAAAAGTCTTGCTAAAATTAATACGTCCCCCCATCAGCCTTAGGAATACGGGGGGGTACTTTTGTAAATTACAATCCTCGACGGTGGAGATTCCATCCTTCTCTGACAGGAGCAATTATATCTATCCATCTCTCTCTCTCTCTCTCTCTCTCTCTCTCTCTCTCTCTCTATATATATATATATTATGTCATCGTTTATTATTAAAGAGGATGCAACGATAGCCTGGAGGCCTCCACGTGTTCACACTATGAAGACCCAATAATATTTTTTGATATGTTGGGCACGTGACCACAATTCACAGCACGTGATTAGCTGCAAAATCAAAATGCACCTTGTTTAGGCCATTATGAAGCAATCCTTTTGCTGTTATTTCTTGTCCACCTTCTCTATCATCATTACCCACAACGCAATTTCAGGTTGAGTGCTCTTATGGTTTCTTTTAAGTTTTTAATTTTAACAATTAAGTCCTTCAATTTTTCATTATTTTCAAATAGGTCATTCCATCAATATTTCGTCAAATTAATTAATAATATATCACGTTTGACCAATCAATTAATGCCTCATAGCTCTCGTTTAGCATATCATAGACGTGTCGTGTGACACATTTATTTTAAATTATTATTAATATATCCTAAATAAAAATTTAAAACAATTTAAACATTTCTTTTAAAAAGGAGTGGCCCACCACTACTAATTGGTGCGAATGAGGGAAAATGATCATCTCCAATTCAAATGAATCGGAGAGTATCCAGTTATTGTAAATGTGACGGCATAATTGTCATTTCACATTTTGTTGGACAATTATACCCTCACTTTTTAAAGAACTAGATCCTCACCGGTTTATTTGAACCGAAGAGGATCCAAATACGAGAATGAGAGCTATGTGACATTAATTTATTGGCAAATGATATTTATACACACTGTTTTGTATATATTTTGTACACACATTCATATTTGGTAGGGGACCCAATAAAAATCCAAAATCAATCAATGTCTTTAAAAAAAAAAAAAAAAAATTGAAAATAGGCCAATAGATGATACACATCTATCTTTTACTCATCTCTTTTGTAAATTTATTATTGAATCTATTCATGTGGTTCCATATATTCAATTGTGCATTTGCCCATTTTTTGTATGAAAATTGACAAGAGATGAGCAAAAGACGGAAATCAAGCATTTCTGTTAAAATAAAGTGCTTTAAACCCAATGACAATTAGAGCTCTATAAATTTGTTAGGTTTTTCTGAAAAGCATAGACTAGTGATATATATATATTTTGCTAGTAATAGTTATATAATTAGGTAGAATAGTTACCGTCTTCATTGGAGGGGAAATTACTCTCATTTTATAACTAACTATTGTCCCATAATAAGATCAAAGTGGTATTTTTAGTGGATTAAATATATTCAAATAAGGCCTCCCACTTTGGAAGGGAGAGAGAAATATATAGAAACTTGATTAAGCAGCTATGTAATAATTAAAACCAAATGGAACTTGATACAATTATTATATGTTTCATGCTGATATATATTTATATTGTTCAAGAGAAAAATAAAGTAAAATAAAAAATATAAATTGGACAAAGTCTATGCATAGTCATAGTTACAACATAGGAGAACATTATTATAATCTAATAATACTATTGATAGGAGAAAAAAAATAATTATTTATTCAAGAAATAACATAAAATATTTTGGTTTTCCACATGAAACACAAATGTATTAAAAAGAATGGCATAATGGAAAATATATTAATGTCACAACAAATATGGGAAGTGAAGCCTGTCATCAGACATGGCATGATTCGTAATGGGACACTTTTAATCAGCTTGTCCACCGTGTTTACTTGAGATAATTACTGAAGTTAAAAAAGTCTATTAATTTACACCCAAGTATTCTTATATACCAAACTAATATCTCACAAGTATTTCACTTTACTGATGTGACAATGTCAATTTATTAGAAAAATTTGTCAAGCCTTTTATTCTGCAAGACAAATATTGAGGAGTGGAGCAACGTTCAGAAGTTGCTGCAGCATACGAAAAAGCTTTAGAACAAAAATTGAACATGGAAAGGACTTCTCTCTATTTCCATGGCAATACCAAAGTGGAACTAAAAATCACATTTTATCTTTGATTGAGGTACATTCAAAGATAAAATGTGATTGGCAATTCAAAGACCAAAACCTTCAAAAGTATTAGGGATAGGATTTGGAATTACATAAACGAATGAAAAGAAAAATCTTTGTCACAAGCAGTGAATGAGATCCAACTCAAGGCTGTTATTCAAGCTATTCTTACATACAATATGAGTATTTTTTAATTGTCAGAGTCTTGTGTAAGGAAATTAACTCAGTGATGCTCCAATTTTGGTGGGGACACATGGAGAATAATTCCAAGGTAGCTTGGATGAGTTGGGTTAAACTGGGGCAGTCAAAATCCATAGGTGTTCTGGGATTTCGTTAGCTGGAGTGTTTCAACAAAGCACTGCTGGTGAAATCAGGGTGGAGGTTATTTAAAAATCCTGACATGTTAGTGGCGTAGATCTTTAAGGAAAAGTATTATCCGATTGAAAATTTCCTAGAGGCCCAAATTGGACATAAGTCATCATATGCCTAGAGAAGCATTTGGAATGCTAGGGAACTTCTAGAAGCAAGTTTGGTCTGGAGAGTGGGGAATGGATCCATTATCAAAATATGGGAAGAAAAATGGCTCCCAAGTCCTTCAACATATGTTGCTCAGTCGTCTGTGTAACGTCCCCAAAATTAAACAATTTGTTTAATTAACTTGGAGGGTTACTGGCAACGCGTTAATGATAATTAACTAGTACTTAGTTGAAGGTATTACGCTAAACGCCAACTTATCAAAGCATATCTTATACTGAAAAGCGAAATAAAAATGATATGAGTTAACACTGAATATCTTCTAACAATTCATCATCTATCATCAAATATAAACACGGAGCTTCCAATTAGAATACATATATATGTGAACAATTAATAACTTCTAACTATGCTAAGCAAACCTGACCAAAGAGACATTCACTTAGCATCTTCTGCCAAACGAAATACTCTCTTCTAAAAATTGATAAACTTGCTAACCCGCAAAACACCAAAGTCTTTCGCAGTGGAAAGTAATTGCATAATTCAACAACCTTAGTAAGTAAATTATTATGAAATTTGTCAAGTTATGTAATAATGCCACCATTATTATGCCGATATGAAAATTGGTTTTGTTTTAAAGTAAGGTGGGCATAATTTTGGCAATAAATCACTTATATTTGAATGCAAGCAAAATGTATACTGAGTAGATTATATTTAACAGTTATAGCTATTCTCAAAATACATTTATTCAACCCCTTAACGCCTTCTTGATAGGGTTGGCATTGTCCTAAGGGACCTGTAATAAAATAATGGTGTTTCGGATATTGTCGCATACCATCTTCGTTAATGGCTTGACCGGATTTTAACCTCGGGTGATCAACATCACTAATGAAGCCGTAATTGTGACCCTATCTGTACATGGTGCTCCGGTCACCTATAAAACAAATGAATCCAATACCAAACATAAAAGTAAATCTCTTTGACCATAGAGTCAAGTCAAGACCATATACAACCATATGCATGTCATTTTTACATGACGATCCACACTATATGTTTAATTATTAAATATTGCATAATAAGCAAATATCTGTTTGAAGCATTTATAAACATTTGATAAATTTAATAGGCTCATAACATATTTTCGTATTGAAACATGAAATAATAATATGCTCAAATCGTTAACATGTCGCATAGTGAAAAATAATAGTTTCGGATTCATTTACTTACCTCAATCGCTCATCCACAACCTCTTACATATTAATCTCCAAGTCACTGCAAATCATACTCTAATATTAGACACAAACACATTAGAAGTCCTAATCTTTGCATGTAAAACCTTAATCATGCTGTCAAAATTCTAATACACCTTTAAAACCCTAATTATTCATTTCAGGACATCGTTGAATGTTCATTCATCGAGAGTCAAACGTTCATTCTCTTGTGACAGCAACTATAAATCTAGGAAATCAACCTAAATCCCTAGTTTCATGCAACAACTTAACTTCTACTTAATCACGAAAGTCCTAGAACACATAATACATCATTCATGCATATATCAACCGAGTCCCTTCTCATACATTGTTTAAAACGTTCAAAGGTTAAAACTTTTATTCATTACACCTAACCCAATGTCAAAACATCATGCAAGAGTGGTTAAAAACAATGTGATAAGGTCATTTAGCTACTGTTCATTCTAGAATATAAAGTTTGTATTTTAAATCCTCATGTTATCATGAAAGCAGGGCGGCCTCTAAAAATAAAAAATAAAAATAAAAATCCCCAAATTAATGAATATTAATAAGATTTTTTTTTTAAAAAAATATATATATTTGAAGACTTAATTATAGTAAATATTATTTAATTAAGGCCTCTAATTATAGTAATAAATAATTAAAATGCATTAATATCATTTAATTCTCCAACATTCCATTGTTGAAATAATTCTTAAAAAATTGATAGTATTAAATACGATAATCAAATAATATTAAAGCATTCTTAAATAAAACCCATTTTCTAACTTTAAATATTCGATTATTAGAAGTAATGGAGAGAATAATATTCAATTATGTTGTGGGTAGAGATTTTTGGGCCTTGAGATGAGCATTGAGTAGCCAAAATTCTAATCAGAATTTAAAGAGGCAACAATTTTGCATCTCAAAAAGTGAGAAAAATAATTTTTAAATACAAATATAATATATATGTTTTTAAAAAAATGTTTGACTTAACTTTATTGCCTTAGGTCTCAAAATGTATCGAACCAGCCCAGCATGCAAGAGTCACGAGACTCATTTATATGAAAACAACCCATTAATAAATCACATGTTTTTCATAGACAAACTGTTGAGAATTAGTTTGTAAAAACAGGTTTGTGCAACGGAAAATAAAATTCTCAAGCCCAGATCGAACAGGTGAAGAACAATTCGATTTTAAAATAAATTGCAAACCAAAAATACTTACTTGAAAAATTTGGCCACTCTTTAGCTTTTTGGGCAAAAGTTTGCTCCTTGCTCCTCAACAAAGAACTTGTGATCTCAAAGATTATGAGACCTTCAGATCTTCTCACAATGACTGATGATAACCAAAAGCGTGAGCTCTCAACTTGATCTTCAAAACTTAAACTTATTCTCGAGAGTTAACTCAAGAATATTAGTTCTTAATAAAAACTAAAAAACTATTGCAGTCACTTATTTTACAAGAGGTAGATACATATCTGTTTATAAGCTCTGAATATTAGGAGAGTGGGAGATATAAGCAATGTGGGAGAAGCTATAGGTGAAGTTCTAGTTCCCACTAGGTACATGACGCATTGGCTAGGGATTAAATCCTTAGCCCATGCATCATCTACTATCTCCTTGGGCTTTGATTTTATCTCAAGACCCAATATTCCCTCTTGAATTTCATACATAATTTCTCTCAAACCCATGTTTTTAATAAATAAAAAGCCTAATCTGGTTAAATTAAATCAGCATAATGAGAGACCCAAAGGAAAAATAATAATAAAAAAAAAACTAGCTAAAATTCTTCTGACTCATCAAATCACTATTTAATGACAATTAATTTCACTAAACAATTGTAATTGCATTTTAAAACAATTAATTCTTTAAACTTACTTAATATTGACTTTTGATTCCTGCATGAAATCTTCTGTAGCAGAATTAAAGCCAAGAACTGTCATTTAATTCTCTACATCTTTATCCTTCAGTCACTGATTTTATCCATTATTCTCGTACTCGTGAAATATTTATTACATGTACGTTCTAATTGGTATCTTATACCAAAATACTCTGGCTAGAGATTGAGAATAATCCAATCCACAAAATTTATCTTAAGGGGAAAAGATCTTATCCTTTTAATAAATGACTTGAATTCATTTTTGAAAAAAGCTTTCTTACAAAGTTAATTGCGATCACCCAACGCATTGAGAATGTTGACCACCATATTGGTCTTACCCATAAATGCATCAAAGTGATCTACACTTCATATCTGAGTACACAATCCTCTCAGGATTTAGAATCAATATAATAAAAAGTCTTGGGAATATGAGTTTTTCTCATTGATAGTATTTTAGTGGAAAAACAACATCCATGGTTTGTTCAGTGCATAACACCTACACAATAACCCGAAACCTCCAACTTTGCCTAAGTAAGATAAATCACAAAGATTCGATATGTAACATTCTTCACAAATGGAATACCCAATTCTATTACCGTCTGCGAACTATACAAAATTTAATACTACAAAGGATTATGGACTAAGACCTTGTGTGATAACCCCGTTACTCACACCATAGACCATATTCAATATGATCCAATGGCTTTTTACATGCAAAATATACATAATCATTATTAAGTATGTAAAATATCATACGCTTGATGCTCAAAAATAGATGACTGAATAACAACATTTATTCATAACAAATTTATATGTCAATAGTACATTGGAATTTAAGACATAAACACCAACACAAACAACCAAGCATGTTTAGGTACAAATTAAACAGTAAAACACGTATGAAAACTAAGAGATTAAATGTTAGATTACCTTTAGGTAGGAGTTGTCCAAGTTAGAGACAAAACCCCCCCCTTCTCTCTCTCTCTCTCTCTCTCTCTCTCTCTCACACACACACACACACAGGGTCTAGGAAGTTTGGAAAAGCGTATGGGTAGGTCTAGGATTTATTCTAAGCCTATTTATAGAGCCCCCTCACGTAAATAAGGTTAAAAATGGTCTACCTTTTAAAAAAAATTTGTCTTCGCAAAATCGAGCGTTCGTTGGAAAGTTCGAATGTTTATATTCGATCATTCGAATTCAACTTCAAATGTTCTTCACTGAATGACCGAATCCTACTTCGAATGTTCCATTTCGATCATTCAAATGACACTTTGAACGTTCGTGATAATGAACATTCGAAGGAAACTTCAATCGTTCAATTATCGCAAAGTTTTAAAAATAATATTTGAATAGGGTTTCTTTAAATACCTTTTTATAAATTTCAAAAAAAAAATATTTGTAAGAGAATTTACATAAATAAAGAGTGCAAAAATATTAGCATTTGGACAATCAATATTTATTCTATTATTATTATTATTATCAAAATTTCAAATATTAAGCTTGTTAATTATGTAAGGTATTATAGCCTGTGAGGATTTTGGACAGAGATGAGAGTAAAAAAAAGCTTATTGATGAAGGTACCAGATGGTAGAATGTAACACTCATTAGGGAGATTTTCAACGAAGAGAAGGCTAAGATGATAGGTAGTATGGCAATCAACTCGCTTAGACAAAATGAATCAATTGATTTGGATTGGTAGAACTAAACGAGAATTTACGGTTCAAAGCGCATATCATATGGAGAAAAACCATTTTGTGTACGTTGTAGGTGAAAGTACAACTATTGTTGCCCAAAGTAGAGTGTGGAAAGCTATATCGAACCTGAATGTCCTAGGAATGGTGATTATATTCCTTTGCAGGGCTTGTAGCAATATATTGCCAACCAAGGAAAATTTATTCAAGAAAAAGATTGCTCAGGATTCTTTGTGTCCAATTTGTGGGCTGAAGGTGCAGAATAAATGTCATATCCTATGGTGCTATTCATCTTCTAATGATATATGATGGGATTGTACCAGGAAGATTCAAAAAATTTCTGTTAGGGACGAAGATTTCATACATATACTCGATGGTCTAGTAAAGAAACTGGAAAAGGAAGAGGTAGAACCCCTGGTAACAGTAGCAAGGAAAATATGGTTATGTAAAAATACAATAGTGTTTGGAGGAGTGTTCACTCATCCTTCCCAATTAATTCGTAGTGCTAACGAGGATTTTCATACAGCTGTTGCAATGACCCTTTTGTTCTTTTTTTTTTTCTTTTTTTTTTTTTTTTTTTTTTTTTTTTTTTTTTTTTTTTTTTTTTTTTACAAACACAAAATGAGTCATTACAATGGCATGTCAATTTGTCATAAAGCCAACATATGGTACATATTCCATAGTATATACCTAGTATATCAGAGTATAACATCTATCGCAGCAAAAAATATAAATCTGAACAACGAAAATCACATCTATAAAACATCAATTGTTAATTACAACAAAAGAACCATTTAACATTTATCTATTTAAGGCTCATCAAAATATTAATTACATCACAAAAGTATGGTTTTACTAAAGAATAAGTGACACAAGCGTCACAAGTCATAAACAAAAGTTTACAAAAAGCGGACTACCCCCGAGTCCGAACATATGACCGTCGTGATGTGCTTCAGTCATAATACCCCAAATACAAGGCAACTGGGCCGTCTTATACATCTGTAGTACTTGCAGCCAAAGTATCAGCATCTATACTGTCGTGGTGTTGGCCACATTCGTATAGGTGAATGAGTGAGTTCACCACCTTAGCAGTATAATACTCACTAAGTTTTTGCATAGAATCGACATTTCATTTTATTATTCATTTGCAATAACAGCTATCCTTCGTAGTAATAAAAATCCGTCCCTTGAAAACATATCGTAGTTGATAATGTAAACACTGATATTTCAGAACACATGAACATCATACTGCGTAGCTGTGAATATATATGCGCATTCCAATCTACCGCTTGGAAGTATATATATACAAGCCCATCTACACATATTATCTTTTACATACATAATAGGTAACTTAGCTATACATGTATACAAGCTTTCCAACCTTGAAAAATACTAGCATACAAGTACGTCTAAGTAGAAAATATGTGGCATCATGCATAACTATACAAAGATAGAAACATTTCTAAGCCTTTGGAAACACAAGTATCTAAGCACAACCAAGCTTGGTGCACATAAAACCTCTTATGCAGTCTAGCTGTAACCATATACATATGTGCTATTCCATTCGACCTCATAGGCATATCGATACGTTTAGCATGAAAACTCATCAATGCATTCTAACTGTAACTGTATATTTATGTATTGTTTCATTCAACCTCATAGGCATACTGATACATCTAGCCATGAATATAACTTAAAACATCACATAAAACATCATGCATGCTCATGTAAATCATTCATGTTTCCATTTCACTTTGGTTTGATGCTAAAGGGGACACAAGGCCAATAGTCTTTCACAATACAGTGCCAATGAGGATGCAAGCTCAGTGGTCTTTCACAAGACAGTGTCAATGGGGACGCAACCTTAGTGATCTTTCACAATATATGCTATCATGCTTGAATCAACATACATTTCCATTCATAATCATACTTTTAACACATAACTCTCTTATGATACATAAACATCTCAATGGGTCATTTTCTCAACACAAATCATATAATTTATATCTCAATCTCATCATACATTAACACTCATCAAAACATAACTCAAATCATTCTTTCATACTCATATCTCAATTCACTTAAACATCCTTATCATAATTCAACATACTTGAAAGTATTAAAATCATCTAAACACATATAATTCAACAATTGTCGATTCGATATAAAACAACATATCATTTATCATTTCTATAAAATACTCAAAACGTAGTAACTTTTCTCAGTGAGTAGAATACTCACAATGGTTGCTCGAATAGTAGGCTCGACTAAGGTTTCCTAGCCAATGACTTGTAATGTACCATTGTATCAATACATTGCACCACATATTAGCATTTTCTAATACTAAACTATTCAAAAGCTCTTGAATCGCTCAAGGACTTAACCCATGGAATACCTATAGAATTTCTAGGGTTCCATTCAACAACCCAATCACAAATGATACTAACCCATAAGATAATTTTAGGGTTAAGCACTTAAAATTACACTTTAAATAATAACCCAAAAAGTTAGGGTTTTGAAAAACTTACCAAAATTCATCCAAACGCAACCCGTAGCTTGGGGATCATTTAAGAGGCTCCAAAATGTGTAAAACATAAAGAAAAATGAAGATTAAACTCAAGTACTTCAAAATTTACACTAAATCTAGAGAAACTTAAAATTTTGAGTTTACCTCAAATCAATCGCTGGAAACATAAATCGGGTTTTGTAGATCACATTTTCGAAGTTAGATTTGAGTTCAGGGGCTTGGATCATCAAGAAATATGGATTTTGTATCAAAACCCAAGAGGAAACGGAGATGAGAGGCGTGTGGGGTGCATAAATGAGCTGAAAAAGAGCTCATTTCGTGTTAATATCGCATGCTGTCCGGACGGATTAAGTAGCTGTCCAGATATGCGACTTACCAGCCGCAAAATTAAGTTTCTGCAACTGCTGTCCGGACATGAGCAAATTGGAATGCAGTGATAAACAAATCAAGAAAGATGATGGGTGTGTGGATTATTGTCAGAGATCAAGAGATGAATGTTTTGGCATCTATGTGTTTCTTTAAACAATTTATAGTTGACTGTGTAGTCGCAGAAGCATATGCAGCTTGGAATGCGGTAGAATTTAGTAGAGATTTGGGCATGCTGAAGATTATATTGAAGGGAGATGCATTGGAGATCGTAAATGCCTTGAGGATGGAAGAACAATCTTGGAGCCGCTATGTCAATTGATCGATGATGCAAAGACTTTGTTTAGAGGTTTCTGTTCATGGGAAGTGCGACATGCTAAGAGGGAACCAAACGTGGCTACTCATAGTTGGGCAAAGGCGTATATTTTGCAATCATTAGAGCAAATTTGGATGAAATATTATCCTGTTTTTATTCATGATATTGTATGTGTTGAAAATAGTTTCATTTTTATGATTTGATTCAAAGCTTGAAATTTCCACTAAAAAAATGAATTAGCATTGATACATAAACCTAATAGAATTAGTGAAATTCAACTGTCTCAATTCCTGTGCGATCGCACCAATTCAATAAGAGGCGCCCGTTAGCATTCCAAAATATTGGTGCAGTATATATTATTATTATTCATTTAAGTCATTTACACCCAACTACTAGCTTCACATTATAAACAAAAATAAGTGTATCATGCATGTATTGATAAGAGAATTTTGATAGAGATTAAATTTTGTGTAAGACTAATTAATGAGAAAACGATTTATTTTAGTTTAAAATACACAGAAATAAACAAAAAGAAATTGAGAAAATCTAGGGAAAAGATCACATCCATGCAGCCTAACGTTCAGTTGACTCCCGGCAATAAAAGCAATAGTCTAATAAATTCCCCCATTTTAATAATCCCCACAAACCCAACTCCACTACTACCAAATTACCCCTCTCTCTCTCTCTCTCTCTCTCTCTCTCTCAGACCTCCCCCCATCCTCCATCTCTCTCACACTTTCTCTCTCGCCGTCGCCGGAGGATACAGTCTCAAAGTCTGAACCGCTGTTGTTTCAATCGGACCGGGAAACCGCGGATCCGATCTGGCTCCGAGAAAAGCCTACTCTGAGAAAGTGGCGAGGTTGATTTGTAGTAGAGAGTGAGGAGAGGATAGAATAGAAAAGCGAGAGTGAGGGAGAGAGGGAGAGCTGAAGAAATGTACAAGAACCAGCTTCAAGAGCTGGCCCAGCGGAGCTGCTTCAACCTCCCCTCCTACACGTGCATTCGAGAAGGTCCGGACCACGCGCCCAGGTTCAAGGCCACCGTCAACTTTAACGGCGAGATCTTCGAGAGCCCCCACTACTGCTCCACCCTCCGCCAGGCCGAGCACTCCGCCGCCGAGGTCGCCCTCAACTCCCTCTCCAACCGCGGGCCCTCCCACTCTCTGGCCGCCAGGATCCTGGTCAGTCTCTTTAACGCCCGTTAGGGTTCCGTCTCTTCATTTCTTAGCTTTGATCTTTGCTTTCCCTCTTTACCCATCAATCAGTGTCATCAACTCCTCGCACCACACGCATCACTTGTCAAAATCTGTAGAAGCCAAAAATGAATAAAAACTATTTATATTATTTTTGCTAAAATGCGCCGTGTGTTCTGTGCTCTGCCCTCGGCGTGCTTCATTGCCCTCTGCGCTGCTGTGCGCCGAGTGGGTGGTCGGCTTATCATGCGCACATGGCTTTTTTCTCCACTTTCTTTCCCGGCGGGTTTGAAGATTGGGTTTGCGATTCAAATGACGTAAATGCCCTTCTCCGCTTTCGGCACTGGAATTTTCAGGCTTTGGCTTGCGAGTGACGTGTAAATAATTTATTTATTTATTTATTTTCCTCTTTTGTGTATAATCAAATCTTAGGAGACAGTGGGAACTAGGAGGCTTCTGAGAGAGCTTTTCCAAGTGGGTGTGAAAGAGAGCTATCTGGTTCTTGTTTGTCTTTCATGTCCGGGAACCAGCTGTAATGGGCCTCCTGGTTTTGCTCAATGAGGGGCATTTCTGTCAATGAAAATGTGTTTGGGGAAGGAGGGCGTTTGATGACTGGAACTTGTAGGCCTTTTTCTTCCGCGTTGATCCTCTGATTGGTTGCCAAGAAAATGAAGGAAAAAGAAGGCGAAGTAAAAATATTTAATCATATTTTATTTAAACAGTTTCCAGAAGATTAGAAAAGAAAAATTATTTTGATATAAACTCCAACAAGTAAAGTGGTTGTGGGTCCCAAATGATAGGCCTTTCTAGTATTGGGTTCCAGATAATGAGAAATCTACGATTTGGATTTTGTTTCTTAACTATTTGCTTACACCTTTCTAGGAAAAGTTTTTAAGTAGCTAGAAACCTTGTACCATTACATACACAACAAGGAAGTTAAAAGAAATTACTGAATAAGCTGTTTATCTACTTCCCTAATAAGTGCATTCTTAGTAGTCTCGTCGAATTTTACTAGCTAAAATAGCTAAAAACCACTTTCTTTATTTTAGCCATCCACTTTTTTAAAGCATTTCAGCAGCCTCACAATTTTAGCTATCCACTATCACTATTTCATTTAAATAATCTTTTTCAAAATGGAGGTTGTTTGTGATGCATGAGAGAGAAATTTAAAAAATGAAGAGAGAAAGTTTTAATAGTTTTTTGTGTTATAGATTTGGTGAGTGAACAATGCTTACTATTGTAGGTGAGTACTGTTGACTTACCAAATTTTTTTCATCAAATTGGTGAGGCTATTGGAGTCATTTTGGAGAATTTTACCAAAATGGCTCATTAAAATAACCAAAAATTTATTTTAGTGGCTACTAGGAATGCTCTAACTTTTTTACTTATCAAAAAAAAAAAAAAAGGAATGCTCTAACTTTTTTAAAAATAAGAATAAAAATGGGGTTTGGGGAGAAAGTTTGGTTTCTGTTAGCTAGTAATACCAAGTCAAAGTTTTGCTTTTCTTATGTATGGATTGAAGAGTACAGTAGTGTTTGCAGTAGATTCTAAATGCTATATATAGCAATTTATGTTCTCACATGTTAAATCATCACTTATCCCATATTTAAGCTGATAAGAAATGCTAGAGTTAATCATTTAAATTAGATTCTAACACTTTCTCTCACGTGTGGCTTGTAAGGCTCAACACGTAGAATTTTTAATTGAAATGGGGTGAATGAGAAACACAATGATCAAATTCAGGACATTTGCTTTGTTTGATACTATGTTAAATTACTATTTGTTTCAAAAGCTTAAACTAATAGTTATGGAAGACTTCATCATTTAAATTAGATTTTAACATCACATATAAGGGTATTTAATTGAAAGTTTTAATTCTTAAATGTTAATATTTGAGATTTTAATGAATCATTGCTATGTTTATGAATGGAAACATATGTTGAAGTCATTATTAATGGAAGCAAATAGATTTATCGATTTCAAAAGGAGTGATTTTGATTTGCCAAAAGCCTCAAAGCCTAAACTTATTGCTTTTGGACCCTCATTTAACATGAACAAGCCAATATACATGTCCCAAAATGAATATCCTTTATGTTTCTGGACTTTTGTGGGTAGTTCACTCACGAGTGTATTTGATGATTTAAGGCATCATAAATTTGTCTATACGAGTCCCATGTTGTGATCTAGATTCATTGGCATCTGGATTTCTTAATAGGACTGTTGGATTGGCTGCACCTATCCTGTTTTAAGTGTTTCTTCAATTGTTGCTCAATACTTGTTAAGGTTCACTTATCAAAAGAAAAAAATATTTTGATTTTTTTTAAAAAAATAATCATTTTACTTATAAAAATAAAATACTTGTTAAGATTCTAAATTTAATGCAAGATGCTAGACTATGGCATGAGAGGGAACAGAGGCTTGATCTGGTGGACTATTAAATTTCTGCTTGTATATGTGATGTGGTGGATGCATAAATGAAACACGGATCTTCCTTCATGAAAATGACATTGAATTATATGCAGTTATCTTCTTATTTCACAAGCATTCCTTCTTACTTATCAAAAAATTCCTTCTCATGTTCTCTACATATGTATACGTAATTGTATGGAACTAAGCAAGCACTATGTATAGCCTATAAGTTTCAGCTACCTTTACTTGCATTTTCTGCCTGCATTTTGTTTTATGATACAAACATCTGTAGCTAGCTTTGTTGTTCTGGTACTGATTAGACTTAATTTTGGTTAGGATGAGACCGGGGTTTACAAGAACCTCTTGCAGGAAATTGCACAGAGAGTTGGAGCGCCATTACCACAATACACGACCTTCAGATCAGGACTTGGACACCAACCCGTTTTCACAGGGATAGTGGAATTGGCTGGAATCACATTCACAGGAGAACCTGCCAAGAATAAGAAACAAGCAGAGAAAAATGCAGCTATGGCAGCTTGGTCATCTCTAAAACAATGTGAGTCTTTATTGAACTTTCTTTCAATAGTTGCAACAATAGAATGTTATTTAATTCATTCCCTTAATAAACTATTATAAGGAATCGCTCCGCTAGAAGATAGGTTGGAACTCCAGTAAAAATGAAAACAATGATCTACAGTAATTTTGCAGACAAAGCATAGAACTGGCCTTGGTGTACCAATCATCATTTTAGTAGGAAGCCAGATGTTTGTTACTGCAAAATGAAAATATTTGGTGGACTAGTTATTGATTCATTTGGATTTTACCTTTTCCACAATTGAAGGCTCTAAATAAATGCCATGACATTAGTGATACTATTTTTGAATTGTCGTGCCTGTGAACTTCTTACTGAATGTATGTAACTTGTTTTCTTTCTGGCCAGTGGCAAAAGAACCTGCAAGTTCTTCATCTGAACCCGAAAACAGTGATGAGCTGGAACAGATCACAATAGCACGGGCTTTACTGAACTACCGTTCGAAGGAAAAGATGGCAATAAGTAACCCCAATGCTCTAATACTATTTCCAAGGAAGTTTCCCATCCAGAGCCACAGACCAACTAGTCCACAGACTCCCCCTGCTACCACATCAAAGATCCTCCCCTTAATTTGCCAGAGGACAGCTCATCGGAACAGACTCCCATCAACAACAGCAAACGACAGCCAAGTGCCACCACGGCAGCCTCCTGCACTGGAAGCCCGTGGGACCCGTCCTCAGAAGTTCCCTGCAGCAGGAGCAGCTCCTTATGTTCCCATCCGACAAATTAGGACACCTTGTCATGGTGTTGCACCGCCAGTGACAATAAGGAGTGCAGTGCCTGCTTACGCTGCCCCACCACATCCACCATTGATGCAGGCTCCACCTGTCCGAATTGCTCCTCCGGTCTCCATTAGGCAGGCTATTCTAGTACATGCTGCTCCACCTCACAAAGAAGATCATCCTCCTGTTCAAAAAGACGAACCTCCAGCTGCTGCTGCTCCGGCCCCTGCAAGTCAATTACCAGCTCTAGTAAAAGAAACTCGGATCACGACTACAAGCAATTCAAATGAATCTGAGACAGTACAAAGCCTTGAACAGCTCAAAATCTAATGATGGTTAAGGAGGACTTGAATTGAGGGAAAGCTGTGTTAGGGTTTTGTGGTGGTCTGAAGTTTGCCTTGTCTATCTTTTCTCCTCTGTTATATGAGTGTTCTTACTTTAGCTCTCTTTTTTGGTTCCCGTTTCCATCTTTGTTTTATTAAAAGCTACAGCGCAGGTTAAATTAGTATCAGCATTTTCATATCTCTGCCATTCAACAACAGCTGTGTCAGCTTGTGCATTCTAGTTGTATTATATGTGAGAGTGGAATTTTGCAAAGGTGATTGTAATTTCGCCTTCTGTGCGAGAATTTAGTTCAAAGCTCTTGAAGATTGGGCTTGCAAATTGCAATGATTGGGGAATTCATTAATCATGGAAGAAATATTGAACGTGGCCCATGGCTTGGGGTCGTTTATCTTCTTCAGTTTTATTTTCAATCAAACACCCCCTAAAGTATAGACATTTTTTTATCGGACATTCAGGATGAAATAGTCCTTTTATTCCAGGTTATAGCTTATCACATCTCAAGCTTCTCTATATTCTACTTCTACTTCTTTTTCTTATATTGTGTTGCTTATCAATGTTGCTAGTTAGCTTGCTCTGAAGTAGAGGTTGCTATAGGAACCATTCTCAGTATTTTACATTTACGATACACCACGGCCCAAGCCCTAAGGGCTTCCTTCCATTATCAGCAAAATGGCCTGCCGGAAGGAAGCTCACAATGGAAGGATTGGATTGTTGGGGGCGTCAAAGATTAGCCTTTTAGGTTCATTTCTGGTCTATGGATATGGCAGACTTTTGACTTCGTGGTGGCTTGGGGTGTGGAAGATTTAGCCCCATCTCGTCTTGTTCTCTTACAGATGAATAAGTGAGAAAAATAAAATATAAATAGAGAAATAGATGAAGCAATAGGGAAAAGGAGAAGAGAATTTTGAAGTTGTTCGTCACTAGACAGCTAAAAATTGTCTTAAGAAATTATATTGTGCTTTTATTTCTTGATGATGTTTACAATATAGATGACTTCCTACTTATAGGATAAACGTGGTAGGTGAAAAAAAGAATACAAATAAGGTAGTCAAATCACTGGGATTTTATTACAATCACACATAAATGCAAAATAATCTAATAAGTAAAATATAAACCCAGTATATTTTAACAAAAAAGGCACTTGATGTTTGTAAAGAAGCTTGAGCGCGCTGGTAAGAAAAAATAATTTTCAAAGGAAGAATCGACGGGGTTTAAGAATGCAAAATAGAAGGTTAATTTAGGTTTGTTTAACTTTTATCCACAGCATCACCAAATACCAATGGTTGACAAAGATCCTCACCAACCCCCTGTATGCACAAATCAAGGATCTCAGATTCAGAAAATCATCATTCATTGACAAGGATTGCAACAACCTTCACTTGATGTAAAACTTTGATATATAAATCTTGTATTTATCCTTAACTATCAAAGACTTACCAAAAAGAAAACAAAAAAACCAATAAATATTCCAAGGAATCCAACCATCTGAATCAAGTGTACGTGGTCCCTCTGTAAGATGGATGGTATGTGGTCATTTCATTCTCCTCGATCAACATATTTTTCACTCTTCATTGGTAGACAGCTGCAAACCTACACTTGCTGTAAGGCTTAAACGCCAATAATGAATCAGGCCCTCCTTTCTACAAATAGAGGAACAAGAATATGTGGAGAGCTTTGCATAATTCAGCCTTGTGTATGCCCAACATGTATATATATATATATATATATATATATATTGCCATTCACATTCATTTCTTGTGTCTTTTTCGTGTCTTTGTCCATTAGATTGCCTTACACTCGCACTGCTGAATTTCATCTGGGCCACACTTTTTCTTCTTGTTTCATATATTAATTATGATGTAAATTCAAGGGAAAAATATTGTAACCTGGACTAGAGAGGATGTTGTTTTGTTGAAAATCATGCACCCCCTATGACATTGTCATGATATATATATATATGTCCCAATTAATTGAAAAGCTCAATATAATTATGGTAAATAGATCATCAAAGTGGTCCAAAATGAACTAGATATTCGGCCATGCAGACCCATTTAATGCCTTTGGGGGTCCTCCACTCTCCAACTTTTTCTTCATAATGTTACGTGATTAGTGACATCCAAACTGCATTGAAAATAACCAAAGAAGCTGAAGCACAAGCGAAAAATCTACCCAATTGCCCCATTCAAGTTGCAGAAAACAACCCATCAAGGGTACTGTCCATGTCTTATAGCTCACTAGTGCTGCCCTTCTCTTCTTATCTTTACGACAGATTAGGGTATCCATCAGGTGGTTATACACACAACTACTCAATTTGAACAAAGAAATTAATAAGAGAAATGCTAAACAAACTCTCGAGTGCTTACCCCCTAACGTAGCAATAAAAATTACCATTTGATCCAAAATCTAAAAAAAATTCATCCAAAATCTAACGACAATTTTTACTATCATGCCAAGAAAGAAATAAATACTAATATAAGAAAAGAGTTTGTCGTATAGTGGTGTTACATTCATTACGGGGTGACCCAAAAGTGAGTAGTTTTTGCTTCAGCAACACCCCTAACCACCAAAGAAGCAGCAGTGGCATCTTTATCCATTTGCTGGTTAAACCTTTTTATGGTGAAAACAATAGGGCAGAGGGAGAGTGAAATGATGTAAAAACACAAAGGTAGTAGTGCAATTATAAGTGTGCCAAACAAGCAAAGGTAGAGAGAGAGGAGGAGGAAAGTCCACAGTGTGACAAAGTGGCTGACTTATGTGGGGTCAAGTCTCCACTTCAACGACACCAACCCTCAAAGCAACGCCACGTCAGCATTCTATTGATTTACGCAACAACAATTTTTTTTTTTTTTTCTTTTTCTTTTCTTGAGGTGCATGGAGTCGGCCCAGAGACAGGATGGGCCCACATGATTGGACCCGAGATGGGGCCCAAAAAGGGTTGGGGGGAAGCACTGGCATTATATTCCTTTCCTATGAGAAAAAAGCAATGGCTCAAGGCAAAAGATGGGAACCCTCCACCCATCAGGAAGAAGAACAATCAAAAAAAGCAAAGACAAAAAAAGAGAAAAGAAAAGAAAAAATAAATAATAAGGGGAAGAGGCCCGGGGACAAAGTGGAAGGATGTTAATCCCATCAAATAAAGTTTGGAAAAGAAAATAATACCCATTTGACTTTGTTATATGGCTCATCATACATCATTGATTGTACTCTTTATAGAGAGAGAGAGAGAGAGAGAGAGAGAGAGAGAGAGATATGTAATATGTATGTCGTGCACAGAAGAAACCCTAGTGTTGTTTTATATGTAGGATCAAACCAGACTAACCAGATATGGAAGAAAGAAGGCTCATAAAGCTTTGATGAGAGATCTAAGTTGGTCATAAATAATATGTTTCTGTTTTCTGCTACTAAAGGCTTTCTTGTATATCATTTAATTAAGATCATAATTATGTGTAAATCAAGCATATATAGTGTGTAGATACAAAGAACCATGTGTTATGAAAAGCCACTTCATGAACGCAAAAATTGCTTTTTCCTTTTCTCGGATGAGTAATGAACACAAAAATCTTGTCTACGCATGAAGAATATACTTAATCAGTTCTTACACAGAGAGAGAGAGAGAGAGAGAGAGTCATATATACATTAGATATATGTCTGAACTACTGATCATGCACAGTAGTAATGCCGACAAGACTGTACATAAAGCATGCGAGGCTTTTCAATGTTGAAAGTCAAATTCTTTACTTTTATTTTCCTCAAGAATTTTCGACGTGGGTTTGCCCTATTGGCATTGTCTGGAATATGGTGGATTGCACTGTCATATGGGGAGATCAAAAATCTCTTCTTTTGAATTTTGCGGTTGAATCTAAGGCTTCCCACTATCAACATCCAAACAAACCCCTCTTTCTCTATCTGTATCACAGATTTAGATTTATCCCAAGTCATGTCAATTTTACGCATTTTGTTTCTTTTGATTTTTAACCATATCTTATATTTGACAAAAAACTATTCAAATTAATATAAAAAAGTCAACAATTATATATATAATTTCTTAATAATCAAAATTGTCATTTTTTTATGACTATATAATGGATGGTAGTTGACTTTTCTTAAATCTCTTGCCTCTTCTCACACTCATTTTAAGATGCTTCTCTTTTTTTTTTTCTTTACAAACGTAGGAAAATCTTTTAACACCAGAAATTTTAAAATGGAGTATTTTTTGAAGGAGAGGATAATACAAGGTCATGGATAAGGAACATTACCACTTAATGATTATAAACCAAAGCTTATTGCATTGGAAAAAAATAAATAGGTCACCATCGTTAAAAAAGTTGATAGAATCCGTTAATGAAGCATCAATTATATTGTGACACATGTCACACACACACACACACACACACACACACACATATATATAAACATTGCGGGTGGTCGAAGAACCCTATGTTTGGAGGGTGGTTCAGCCACCTCCAAATGACCATAAGGTGATTTCGACCACCCCCAAATGGTTAAATGGCCGCCGGGGGGAGGTGATTTTGGCTATATATATATATATATTATTTCGTTTTTTCATATTATTTAATATTTTAATTTTTATTGTCAATAAAACATGTTACAATATGGTTGGTGTTGATGTGGCTCATTAATGAATTTTTCAACTTTTCTAACAGCAGTAACCTATTTGTTTTTTTCTTAACTAGGGAGTGTTTGATCACTTTTTAATCTCCAGAGAGCTATTTGTTAAAACATCAAACAACAATGACCAATTTTTCATTTGTTCTTATTTCTTTTTAACGATTTGGTTTTAAACTATAGTTTACATATACGTTTAGCAACATGCAAATCTACAATGAGAAATTTTTGCCTAGAAAATTTTCAGACCATTTTGAGCCCTTTATAACTAATACAATAAATTAAAGGAGTCTTATAACTAATACAAGTATTTAACAACATTCTAAGAAGGACAAAGTTGTCCTCTAACTTAGTTTATAAAAATGCCATATGTTCTTTTGCATGTGAGAACCACGTGTTTTTTTTTTTAATTGCAATGACAAAAGTGGAAGAAAATGTATTAAAAATACATTTGCTCTTCCAATTTTGCCATTGCAATTAAAAACAGTATGTGCTTCTCACATGCAAATGGACAATGTCATTTTTATAGATTGGGTTGGAGGAAGCTACTTGAATATCATTGCAACTTGATATGTATCTAAATTTGGTATAAATCCTCCATAAATAAGAATTATTATGTAGAAAATGGAGCCATTCTTTTTTCTTTTTTAGCAATATATAGGAGAGGGGAGAGGGGAAATGGAGCCATTCTTTATATTTTGGAGTTAAAATTCAATATTTTACATCCTAAGTATTGAAGAAGATTAAGTTTTTATACCAAAATCATCTAATGTGGCATTTGGCTAGTGTTAGAAAAAATTGTACAACAAAAAATATAAATTATTTAGTACCTTTCATGCACTGAAACTGGATCTGATTTGCATTGTTCCACGTGCATTAGCTTTTGAGTCTCAAGCATATTCTTCTACCAGTGGTGAAAGTATGTTATTAGAGCGATACCTACAAAATTCACAGTATAAATGTCTCACCACACTTAAGAAAACTAGAAAGAGAGAGATGTATTTTCCCACGTTATAGCATAGAGCCTAAAATAATTTTTCATTGTGTACATATAAAGCTCTCTCAAGCTCGCTCCCAACCAATGGGCACCACCTCAATTTATTGCTACATCTCCCACTAGCACATAGTGAGCACAAGGCCCATGACCCAGCCATGCATCTCTTTTTCTGTTTTTAATCATGTTCATATTGACAAATAGACTATGTGACCACCGAGCACACCTGCAAAAGAAATTGAGAGCACTACACCAAATCTTGTGACAACCAACATAGCAACCTCCCTATATATGTCGCATTATACCCCGACTCATTTGGTCACATCAAATTAAGCATCTTTAATCCCTCCCGAGTCCAATATCTCAGAACAATGCTTAACTTCCACAAAACATGATGTACCCACACTTATGTCGCAACATCCAAGAAGTCACACAACTTGCCAGTAGTAAGTACAAACACAATAAGAATGTGTTACCAGATAGTCTTTCCTCCTCCCTTATGTTAGTCAGTTTTGGTCTAGTCGCTTTCTGAGCAATGCCCACTTAGACCGCATCATACATGGTCATAGGCAACATGCTAAAGTAGCAGACACTAAAACATAGACCTTTTGACATTGTCAAAGGTCACATAAGGCATATATAAGGTCATTAACAATGACCTATGGAACTCACATGGTAAGGAAGCAATGATTAATTCACTCACATTCACTGTAAGTCGAATAAGCACATGTAGTATGAAATTCATGCTATGCTAGAGTTATCTTTCCAAAATGTCTAAATTCAATACACCGTACAAATCTTAGTCTAGTCGTTACCCAAGCGCCTAACCCAAGTCCTCCATTTGCTCACCACCTCTGGCACCAAATTAAGGTCTCATATCTAGTTAATCACAAGCCACATGGATTATAGGCTATCTATGCACAGTCTTAAAAAAATAAAGACCTCATCTTAGCCATAACTCTATATGTCAACTAACTCTATGTGCTCCATAAACATCAGCGAACACAATTTCTCATCTCTACTCACTACCTAAGTGCCAAAGGTCCTCTCGTGTGAATACCATCTCACTATGACATCGAATACAAGGTGAATATGTGTGTGCTCTCTAGATGCTCATAGTCATGCCACAATGATTATAGAACACATCACTATTTTGTGCACAACAAGTAACATCATTATCTAGGAAAGAAAACATATCATATGGTCAATTACAAACACTTAAACCAAAACTTTCAATCAATTTTTGTAACACCCACAAAATTAGGTAATAGTTTTACTTAACTTAGAGAGTTACTGGTAGTACGTCTAGAAAAGTTAACTTGTAATTGCCTAGTGGAACCACCCTCCATAAACTAATTAGAGTGAAAGAAAAGTGAAAAATGAAAGAATATGAAATCTGAGAATCTAAAAGTAGTTAAACCTTAAATAATGCTATCATCAAATATAGACCGAGAGTTAGCTAAAAACTGATTCTAATCTAAACAAGTATGATATTAAGGGATCGTTCACTTGGCATCTTTATCATTGTGAACTTCCCAACTCTAACCAAGGTCAACCTGATAATTAACAACATACAGAGGAGTTCGAGACAGAGGATAACACTGAGTAAGTCTATGACTTAGTAAATAAATCATTACAAGACTGGTTATGAAATAAGCCTTAAGCACCAACTTTTAATTGCTAAAACATAAACATGAATATTTTGCAAAAATGACGGGTATTTCCCCCATTACTATGCTCTCATTAAAAGGTCAAGGTTTATTTTGAAATAGTTATGGAGGCATAGTTCCAGTGACAATACATAGAGTTTAATGTAAAGGAAATCATGCAAAAATATATTTGTATGCATATATGTTATAGTTTGTCTCATATGTTCTACCTAGGATATTAACCATTTTTCGGTGGAGTTGGCGCTATCCCGTGGGACGTATAATACAACATCGGTGCACCGGATATGTACGCATATCCTCATATACTAGCAGCCAGACTGAGTCTGACCTTGGGTGGCCCACACTACTAGCAAATTTGTAACCATGACCTCCATTCAAGCATGGTGCGTTGATCACAAAATAATCAGTGGATCCAAGCCTATCATAACAAATTATAAACACTTAACCATAAGGAATAACCCGTATAATAGTAAGAGCACCCACAACAGATACCTCATAGCCTCTTCTATTCCTTAAATATAAAGAAAATATCAAAAGAACCATAAAATTCCCCATACAGCAGCTTCCTCATATGTTCCTAAACATTAGGAACGCTACAGTGCTACCCAATGCATTAGGTAGCACTGTAACTTTCCCATTCTTTTGTTTATTCACAAAGTACATCTCTCTCCCTTCAACGCCTCTACTCTCGTTCTCGTAGCTCTCTCTCTCTCTCTCTCTCTCCAATTCCCAGCCAAGAACAGAGGATGAAAAAGGAATGAAAATATCATAATTAAAAACCATCCCCATTGTTGGCCTTTTGATGTTGGCTACATGAATGTGACAAAAGGTTACTTAATTGTAGAAGAACTTAGGACTCAGATCACTCAAAAGACATTCAGAAGACAAGTTGATTTTGCAGTGTTAGAACAGCCAGAAGCCGTTTTCAGACACGAGTCACAACAAGGTCCTGTTCTCTAAGATGTCCGGATAGTCCAGCTGATGCGAGTCACAGTAAGGTCCTGTTCTTCAACATTTTCGGACAGACCAATGGACATAACTTCCAGAAAAAAGGATCTTTCGTGTATAATCCTGCATAATCTCGAATGTTATCAGTTCCGATACGTAGAGCAAATGATACAATGCAAGCAAAAGTCCCTATTCTGCAAGATGTCTGGACACTCCTATGGACACAGAAGTATTTTTCATGCATGTGTCCAGACACTAAGGCTACTTGTCCGGACACGCTTCATAAAAAGTTTTTCTTTTTGATGTGTCCGGACACGCGTTAGCCTGTCTGGACACCGCTGCCTAGAAACTCATTCCTGACTTATTTTAGGGTTTCCAGAGCCTATTTAAAGGGGTGCCTAGGCAATCTTTGTTTAAGAGTTCCTGTAGAGAATTCCATTGTGCTAAGAGAAGGTTTATTAGGCTTAAACAGATTTATGTATCTCTTTTAGAGTGTTGCTTGTATCTGTTTAACCATTGAATTCTAACTGGAGATGAGCTCTAGTTAAGGAAGATCAATTGAAGAACTCTCCAAAAGGGTCTGGGAGAGAGGCAGACAAGTAGGTGCTTGTTAGAATTCAAGAGAGTGACTGCTACAAAGGGTTGTGAGTACGAATTTCTTGTACTTAGCTATTTCTTTTGATAATTGATTTTTTTAGTTTGGCTGCCTCGGAGTAGTTTTTCTCTTTGGTGTAAAGAGTTTCCACTTCGTAATCAAATATCTGTGCTATTTATCTTTATTGATTTGCATATTTGGTTATCTGTTTGGTTGAGGTTGCATAAGAGTCTATATTTATTTTCAATTGGTATCAGAGCGGGTTCACTCGATTTGGATTAGTTTCTTGAATGTAATCCTAGACTGCTTTTTATTATGTCTCTTCCCCTTAATTTCAATTCCTTCCTTTGATGGATCTAATTATGGCTACTGGAAATCCAGCATGAGATTTTTTTTCAAAATCAATAGACGTTTAGCAAATTGTCGAAACTGGATGGACTCCACCAGAGATGGCAATAGCTGAATGGACTATTCCTTAAAAACAAACTCGTGTTGTGAATGACAAAGCCATGAATGCTATATGTCAAGCGCTTTCACCATCAAAATTCTCACGAATTTCTCATTGTGAAACTGCTAAGGAAGCATGGGAGGTTCTAGAAACCACATATAAAGGAACTCAACTGGTTAAAATGACAAAACTTCAAATGTTGGTTTCTCAATTTGAAGGAATTAGAATGTTGGAAGAAGAAACATTTAATGAATTTTATACCAAGATAAGTGATCTTTGTGATTCTATGATAAGCCTTGGTAAGAAAATTTCTGATGCTAAAATCATTAAGAAGATTTTAAAATCTCTGTCTGAAAGATTTAGGATAAAAGTTATCACTATTGAGGAAAGCAAGGATCTTGATACTATAAGAATTGAAGAACTTGTTGGCTCTCTTCAAACTTTTGAATTTTCTTTGCCACCCTTTAGGAAAACTAAGCCCATTGCTCTTAAAGCTGCTAAAAGAAAAAAATAATTCCTTTGATGAGAATTCTAATGATGAAGATGGATTTGCTTTGTTTGCTATAAATTTTAGGAAGATGATGAACTCTAACAAAAGAAAATTTAGGAATAAAAATGCTAAATCTTCTAAAAATCCTAAAGGAACTGATCAAGAAAAGTATGAATCTGACAAAAAGGATCCCCGTGGTCCTAAGTGTTTTGAATGCTCTGGAAATGGTCATATTCATGCTGA
Organism: Alnus glutinosa; assembly: GCF_958979055.1. Classification (NCBI taxonomy): domain Eukaryota; kingdom Viridiplantae; phylum Streptophyta; class Magnoliopsida; order Fagales; family Betulaceae; genus Alnus; species Alnus glutinosa. The sequence continues at coordinate 17,671,191 of NC_084894.1, read as the reverse complement.
TTGTAGTAATCTGAAACAGTCTACAAAATAGTGAGTTAGAAACTGAACAAAATGAGCTTCAGAGTGTCTACAATAAATTGTTTGTGAAATATTTTGAGTTAAGAGATCTAAACAAACAACATGTGAAAAGGCTTAACGAATTTGAAATTGAAAGAAGCAAATTGATTGAAAAAGTTAGGTGTCTAGAAGATGAATTGAATGAATCACAAAGTCATTTGAATTTTTTTTCTAATGACAAGCTTGTTCAAATGCTAAATGATCAAAAGTGTTCTTTTGACAAATCTGGCTTAGGCTTTGATAAATCTGTTGCATCTCTTAACATGTTGCTTCTACTTCTAGAACTGTGTTTGTTAAGCCTGAAATATCTGAGCCTCATGTTGCTTGTTTAGATAAAGGAAAAAATGTTATTGTTCATGAGCATGTTAAAATTGAATCTGAAATACCTTTTAAGAAGCAATCTAAATTCATTCCTACTTGCTTTCACTGTGGTATCATTGGTCATACTCGACCATACTGTCTTCAGATTCGCTCTAAAAGACCTTGGACAAAGAAGCATAATCCCAAGAAAGGTAAAGTTGGTACAAAATCTTCCATGCCTAAATATGCTCCCCGGAAAAAATTCCGTGAGCATAAGCATTGTTAGTATTTTATATTGGCTACATTCTGGATAACAAAAAAGACTTTATGTAATGGTTGCGAATCAACAGGATGGTCGGTTCTCAATTTAGAATCTTCATGTATTCAAACAGTGTTCAAATCAAAGCATGTGACTGATCACAAGCTTCTAGAAGATGTCCATGAAGAGTCCTTGCAAATTCCAAGCCAAATCAACCGGTTCTTGTGCAACCGTCCGGACGAGCCTTTGAAGGCGTATGAACGCCACGCAATGTCTAGCAGATTACGTTCATGACATTCGGAAGACAGAGCAACACCGTCTTGACGTTAGGCCAATCATCATTCAACACGCAGTTGGATTTCAGAAGTCAACACTGTTAAGGAAGTCTCTGCAAGTTGTTCGGACGACGTGGCAACACGTCCGGACGATGTCCAGCATTTCAGAATATTCCAATGTTCCGTTCGAACGCATAAAGGAGTTATAGCGAAGACCGTCTGGACGTGGACCAGATAAGGATAGAATTGCGCTGTTTTTGATAGGCAATCGCAGAAGACCGTCTAGACGTGTCTAACTTCTGTCCGGACGCTCAACAGCCAAAGTCCGAATCTCAACAGTTTTAGGTTTTTTGTAAGCCTGTAAATAGAGGGCCCTAGGCTTGTCAATTGTACAGAATTCGGTATTGAATTCTCTTAGCTTTGAGAGGGTGTTTAGGGAGAATCGAAGATCTGCTAGCTCTCAAGCCATTGCCGGTGTGTGCTCAACAGTTCGTGTGAAGTCTATCTTAGGGGTCGGCCTTAAAGTAAAGGAATCCATCAAAAACCCCTTCAGGTAGGAGATCTGGTTGGGAAGCGTTCACGATAGGCTTCGTGTCAGAGTTAAAGGTATGACTACTGCATGAAGCTATGTGAGTACGAGTGTCTTGTAACTAGTTTTGTTTTTGGATAATGGAGTTCCTGGATTTGGCTTTCCTAGAGTGGTTTTTCTCTTCACAGATTTTCCACCTCATAACAAATATCTTGTCTTATTTAAATTTCACATTTAAGATATTTTGCTGCACACAACTACACACACTTGGTTAAATTAGAAGTCAAAATCTTTTATAAATGTTGATTTCCAAATTTTATGAGATTAAGATGCTAGAAGAAGAGACCTTCGGAGAGTTCTACACTAAGATTAGCAACCTAAGAAACTCGATGTTGATTCTTGGGAGGCAAATCTCGAATGTAAAACTCATCTGAAGGATATTAAGATCTTTGCCAGAGCCTTTCAGGATTAAGGTGACAACTATAGAAGAAAGCAAAGATCTGGAGGAGATGAAGATTGAAGAGCTGGTAGGATCTCTTCAGACATATGAATACTCCTTACCTCCAGTCAGAAAGGCAAAGACTATTGCCCTCAAAGCATCTAAGGCACCTAAGAAGAAATCCAGAGTCTCATCTAACAAAGACTCTGACATTGATGAAGACACAGTGGCAATGTTAGCCAAGAACTTCGAGTAGTTCATGAAAAATAATAAATTCAAGAAGAAGTTCTCTGACAGACTAAGAAAGGCTCCCCACACAGCTAAGTCAGAAGAAGCAGAGAAGAAAGATCCGAGGGGTCCCCAATGCTTCGAATGTTCAGGTTTCGGGCACATTAGGACTGAATGTGCAGATCAGAAGAAATTAAAAGGGAAAGCCTTTAATGCAACTCTAAGCGATGAGTTTGAGAAGGAAGAAGAAACTCCTGAGGAAGAAAAATTCCTAGCCTTCATGGCCCCTTATGAAGAAAATGAGGATTCTCAATCTTACTACTCTGAGAATAGTGAAGAAGAATATATGCAATCAGCCTATCAACTTCAATATGTAGAGTTCTTAAAACTGAGGGAGAAATACAAGTAGCAGGTACTAGAGCCTAACAGCCTCAGGACTGAGAAGACTGCCATGCTCATAAAGATCAATAATTTAGAAGAGAGGCTTCTAGAGACACAGTTACAGCTAGAGAGAGTTTCAGACCAGAAGCTAATTCACATGCTCTCTATTCAGAAGTGCCCAACCGATAAGACCAGACTCGGGTATGTTCCTCCTTCTGCTTCTAATATTCCTTCTACCTTCCAGACTATTTTTGTGAAGCCAGTTATTCTCGAGTCTCCACCCTCAAGCGTGGATAAGGGAAAAACTATTATGGATGGGGAAGTACTAGTCATCCCTCAGCCTTTGGCCGAGCTTCCTATCAGAAGAAACCCTCTCACATGCCATCACTGTGGCAAGCCAGGGCACATTAGACCTAAATGCCCACATCAGCAAGTTCAGAGGAAGAAAAAGTGGCAGGCTCCTAAAACTCCCATGTGTCACCAATGTGGAGTTAGCAGTCATATCAGACCTAGGTGTCTTCCACCTAAGCCACCCAGGCATCATAGATCTCTGCCCAGAAATCATGTTCCAAGGCATCAGCAGCTGCAGAAGCCTACTCAAGCAAGAAAGACTTGGGTCCGCAAGAAGCTGTATATGGAGGAACAAAAGACTGCATGAAGGGAAATCTCCTATGAAGGAACATCTTCTGTCAGTTCCTTCATGCAAGATTTGATTAGATTTCTAGCACTACAGCTAAAGAAGGAAGGACAGGACAAGAAAGAGGACATCCAACCCCCAAGGGGGAGCAGACCTACCCAGTAGGTGAGGTCACACATGCCTAGGATTTTGGTTCCTAAATCCTAGAGCATGACAGGTACACTTGCATAGCATTTTTATAACATCATATGAAATCTTTGCATGTTGTTATGGAACCATCTTTTCTATCCCGATATTCCCTCTTGTTTGTCTTTTATGGATGATAGAAAAAGCACGTTGAGCGGCTGGTTTTCTATCATGGTACTGTCAAACCTTTCTCCTCGAGGTCAGGTTTGCTTTTATCTTACATGCTTGTACTATACTATCCTCTTTATTATGAAGCATGTTTTTATTTTTATTTTTAAAATAAAATAAAATAAAATAAAAAAAGGGGATAAAGGATGCAGAGTTTTGTTGTTCCATTATATAACCTCCAGATATCTTATGTATGTTTAACTGATGCCTTAGTTTTTGATGCATTTATTCTTTTGCCTTTATATAACTAAGAGTTTTTCTTGATATCCGTAAAGTTTTCCAGTTGCATCCATACTAGATAGTTACTTTTCTCATGCGATGAAATTATGTACTATCCAAGGCTCCCCTAAGGTACATTTTTCCTCTCTGACCTTTAGCTTCTGGAAATTCTATTGAGAGATTTGTTTTTGCTAAGATGGTCAAAATGACCAACTCGCTAGTTGAACTTAGAACCCATAAATTCTGGCATTCTTTCTAGGTTACAGTACCAAGTGATAAAAAGCATTCAAAACTGAATAAATATGGATAAATAAAAAGATCCACGGCTTATGTACTATAAATCTGTTCTTGAAATTGTCCCTATAGAAATAGTCAATGACCAAATCATTGCGGAAAAAGACGGTCACTAAAGGACGATATAAAAGAAAAAGTGCTGCAGCTTTGAGGGAGTGTATCAGATGTGGGTGGCTAGGCCCTAGTAAAATAAGGTTTGACTTTTGACTGATCTAACATTGATTTACTCTCTTCTCTAGAAAATTTGGGTGATTTAAGTCATATCAGTGAAATTTATAGCTTTTTGAGAAAGCCTTCACACACATACACGCATTGCTTGAGTTAAGTTTACTATTGAAAAATGTTTCTGCAGGGAAATTTATGTGCTTATTGACTCTTAACTCTCAATTATATCTTGGTATATTTTTGAAATGCTAATTGAACTGAGATATCAGCTTGATATACATGCGTGTTCTAGAAATTATTTGGGAAATATTTTTCTGCAATTTTTCTCTCTCGTCTGAACGGTGAACCCTGTAGGGTTATATCGCATTCCCCCCGCGCCCCAGTCTCCTCATTTCATTTTTTTTTTGCTACTTTTTGTTGTCTTGTGCTCTTTTTCCTTGCTTTTTATGTGTGCTTCTCACGTGCGCTTGTCCTCTTTGCAATTTCTCTCCTCTTAAGGTATGATTTTTCCTTTTTTACTATTTTCTTATCAGTTTTATGCTTATAATAGTTATTTCTAAGGGATTAATTATTTTTGGGTCTATGTGGTTTAAACACGTGATTTTTATGCTCATATTCTCTGTTGTTGGGTTGTGATATTGTCGTTTTCTAAATTGTGATATCTTGATATTGTTTGGTTGAGTTTTATGTAGTTGTAATTTCTGGGATAGTCCATTTTACAGCCATCATAATGCCCAAATTTTTTGGACTAACATGAATTAATGTTTTCATGGATTTCTCTGTGATTTTATTTTAGCCCAGGTAATATGTCTTCAGATGACTCTCCTCACCGAGTCAGGCAAAGAACTGAAGAGTTAGTTGCTGACAGGCTGCATCGCATGCAATCACGGCAGGTCCTATCAGAGCGGAATCTTCTCTGCTTAGATATGAGGGATCCATTTCTACTCCCCATTGCTCAGATGCTTTTGGAGAACCAATGGGAGTACCTGTACAATTGTGCCTGCCCGGCTTTTCCCAGACTGGTGAGGGAATTTTATGGCAACACGATCATCATCCAGGATAATGATAGAGGACTGATTATGCAGACCATGGTCAGAGGACAGTCGATTCAGATTGATCCACAGCTTATCAGTGCTGTGATTGGAGTCCCTATTTTACCAGTCTCAGGCGTTCCTTTCCCTGCTGGTGATGAGGCACCCAACATTGGCTTTCTGCGTGATTTCTTTGGGATGAGACCACAGAGAGAGGACAAGTCTCACTCCCAGATCAACATCGATACTTTTGCTCCTATGCACCGATTTTTAGCAAAGGTTGTTGTGACAAACCTTTGGCCTTAAGCTCGTCGGAGTTGCTTACTCTCAAGAAGGCCACCCTTCTCTATGCCATTGTGATGCAAACTCCTTTTTACTTGTGCAAGCACATCTTGCACACTATGCTCGAGGTTCGAGACAAGAAGAACACAAGTCTGTCTTTTAGGTGTTTAATCACTTAAATTTGTCTTTAGGTCGTGACAGATATTTCAGACTTTGAGCCCAGATCACGGATTCCAGATCCTCTTGGCATTCAGACCCTCATGAATTCGAATGCACAGTTGGGGCATGAGGTTCAAGGTGGTGTTCCTCAGCCTCCACCAATTCCCCCACCAGCAACTGCATCATCATCACAGGCTATGCCTCCTTCATTTGATATAGAAGCTGCATTTACTTAGCTTATGTCATCCATGGGAGCTCTCCAGGGTGAAGTTAATCTTATAGGAGAGCGTGTTGAACAGTGTCAGATTGACATCAAGGAGTGCCTGCAATATCATCACCCCAAGCCTGATGATGAGGACTGATTTTTATTTTTCTTACTTATTATTATTTTAATTTGTGATAACATTTTGTGTATTTCTTAAACACTTATGTTTTTATTAATACTCTGTTTACCCTTTGTTATTATGTGACAAAAAGGAGGAGTATTTTTTGGTATTTAGACCAGGAATGTATTTCAAATCCGGTCAAGTGTTTTTGTCCCAGAGTGGCCAAATGGGGAGTTTGTTAGTATTTTATATTGGTTATATTCTGGATAACAAAAACCACTTTATGTAATGGTTGCGAATTAACAGGATGGTCGGTTCTCAATTCAGAATCTTCATGTATTCAGACAGTGTTCAAATCAAAGCATGTGACTGATCACAAGCTTCTAGAAGATGTCCATGAAGAGTCCGTGCAAATTCCAAGCCAAATCAACCAATTCCTGTGCAATAGTCCGAACGAGCCTTTGAAGGCGTCCGGACGCCCGACAGTGTCTAGCAGATTACGTTGAAGACGTCCGGATGATAGAGCAATGCTGTCCAGACGCTAGGTCAATCATCATTCAACACGGAGTTGGATTTCAGAAGTCGACACTATTAGGGAAGTCTTTGCAAGTTGTCCGGATGACGTGGCAACACGTCTGGACGCTGTCCAGTATTTCAGAATATTCCAGTGTTCCGTTTGAAAGCAGAAAGGTATTATAGTGAAGACCATCCAGACGCTCGGCCAAGCCGTCCGAACATGGACTTGATGAGGATAGAATTGCGCTGTTTCCGAAAGGCAATCGCAGACGACCGTCCGGAAGTGTCTAACTTCCATCCGGACGCTCGACAGCCAAAGTCCGAATCTCAACAGTTTTAGATTTTCTGTAAGCCTATAAATAGAGGGCCCTAGGCTTGTCAATTGTACAGAATTCGGTATCGAATTCTCTTAGCTTTGAGAGGGTGTTTAGGGAGAATTGAAGATCCGCTAGCTCTCAAGCCGTTGCTGGTGTGTGCTCAACAGTTCGTGTGAAGTTTATGTTAAGGGTCGGCCTTAAGGTAAATGAATTCATCAAAAACCCCTTCAGGTAAGAGATCTAGTTGGGAAGTGTTCACGATAGGCTTCGTGTCAAAGTTAAAGGTATGACTACTGCATAAGGGTATGTGAGTACGAGTGTCTTGTAACTAGCTTTGTTTTTGGATAGTGAAGTTCCTGGGTTTGGCTTCCCCGGAGTGGTTTTTCTCTTCACAGAGTTTCTACTTCGTAACAAATATCTTGTCTTATTTAAATTCTGCATTTAAGATATTTTGTTGCACACAACCACACACACTTGGTTAAATTAGAAGTCAATATTTATTTTCAAGCATGATAGTTCCTATTCTAGGAAAAGCTATGAGGGACAGTGCAACATGATAAGAATTGTTTGACTAGTTGTTTTAGCCTTCTCATCTTTTGTTGTTGCTGACCGATTTATTGGGGCTTTCTCTTGATATTCTTGTTAGTTCTTTTCATCAAATCTTCATGGTATGTGCTTGAATACCATTAGTTTTGTGTTTTTAGATTGATTTGAGACTTTGTGGTTATGGATTTTCTAGGGCTAAGATATTTACATTGTTGGGTTTTCTAAAACCCCTTTTTTCTAAATATATTTTTTTTAATTTTTAATTTTTAATTTTATTTTTAACATGATTTGTTTTTCTTTCTTTTACCTGTGTACTGTGGTTGGGAATCAATTTTCTAATGTAATGCTTGGAAATCAATGGTGTGACACATAGCTTTGTTCTTCTCACATTTTGATATGAACACCAAGTGTTCGACAAAATGCCTAATTGAAATTTCCTCCTTCATTTGGCATTCTTTTTGGTTCTCATTGTTTAATTACCTCTTTTTGGGATTAACATGTGATTTCTTCATGGCCTTGCGTGTTTTTGGGTATATTTTTTTTGTGGTTCCAAGATATGTCTACCCTATACACCGATTCTCATGGTCGTACCCGCAAGAGGTCTAAGGCTGAAGCAGTTGCTGCCATTGAGCGCATCAGTCATAGGAAGATTGTCATTGAACGTGGGGTGCTAAAGTCTAACATTCGGGTTCACCCATTTCAGTTCATCTACCAGATATTTCAAGAGAATGGGTGGTTGAGTCTCTTTGATGCGGTAAATATTTATCCATGGCTTGTCTATGAGTTCTACAAGAACTTCAAGGTTGTGAGCTCTCACAATAATACTCCATATGTGGAAACCAAAGTGCGCAACACCACATTGAACATCTCTTTCGAGGTCATCAGTGAAGTCACTGGCATTCCGCTTTCTCATCCTATCTGCAAACCCTTTCTAGATACAAGTGCTTATGCTTTAATCTAGGTGGGGAGTATGAATGGGAGGAACACAGGAACAAGATTCCTATCAGCTATCTATAGTCTCCACAACGCCTGTTGGCCAGAATTGTCTTGCAGAATATTTGGCCCATCTCCCACAACAGTGACGTTCCACTTGATAAGGCACGACTCATATTTGCCATCATCAATAGGATCCCCTTTTGTATGTGCAAACACATGGTGATGAGCATGATAGAGTTGCAGGTTGATAACCAAATTGCCTTGCCATTTGGAGGACTCATCACGAAGATCCACAAGAATAAGCTACCTTCTATCCCTCCCAATGAACCAGTTGAGATGCCTGACGGGTGTTTTGGGAAGGCTATAGTGTTGAGGTCAAATGCTCAGCTCAACCAGTTTCAGATGCCAGATGATCCGGTTTCTATCGCTCCTTTGGCTTCATCTTCTTATTTTGCAAAGTCGTCTAATGCTGATGTTATGAGTCTCCTGACTTAAATGGATGACCGGCTTATCTCCATGGATGACAGATTTTTGACCATGGATCAGCACATGTAGCTTGTTGAGATAGATGTTTCCCAGATAAAGCTGAATGTACAGACCACTCTCCGTAACATCCTTCCAGAAGACTAGGGGATCAAGTTTAGTGAATTTTATTTTATTTTGGTATTTTTGATAAATAGTTATTGTTATTACTTTCTGGACTAAGTTTTATCTGTGAACTATTATTTTCTGGGTTGTTTTACTCTATTTTACCCTTTGTCCTTTTGTGACATAAATGGGGAGTAACCGTTTTGTCCTAAAATGGACAAAGGGGGAGTTTGTTGGCTTTTTGATGTTGGCTACATTCATGTGATAAAAGGTTACTTAATTGTTGAAGAACTTGGGACTTAGATCACTCAAAAGACATTTAGAAGACAAGTTGTTTCTGCAGTGTCCGGACAGCCAGAAACCGTGTCCGAACTCGAGTCACAGTAAGGTCCTGTTCCCTAAGAGGTCCGGATAGCCCAGCGGACACAAGTCACAGTAAGGTCATGTTCTTCAATATGTTCAGACAGCCCAACGAATGCAACTTCTAGTAAGTCCCTATTCTGCAAGATGTCCAGACACTCTTGCGAACACAGAAGTATTTTCCATGCATGTGTCCGGACGCTAGGGCTACTTGTCCGAACACGCTTCACAGAAAGTTTTTCTTTCTAATATGTGTCTGGACACCGCTGCTTAGAAATTCGTTCCTGGCTTATTTTAGGGTTTCCAGAGCCTATTTAAAGGTGATCCTAGGCAGTCTTTGTTTAAGAATTTATGTAGAGAATTCCATTGTGCTAAGAGAAGGTTTATAAGGCTTAAACAAATTTATGTGTCTCTTTGAGAGTGTTGCTTGTATTTGTTCAACCATCGAAGTCTAACTGGAGAGGAGCTCCAGTTAAGGAAGATCAATTGAAGAACTCTCCAAAAAGATGTGGGAGATAGGTAGACAAGTAGGCGCTGTTAGAATTTAAGAGAGTGACTACTGTAAAGGGTCGTGAGTACGAACTTCTTGAAATTAGCTATTTTTTATGATAATTGATTTCCTGGGTTTGGCTGTCCGGGAGTGGTTTTTCTTTTTGTTGCAAAGAGTTTTCACTTCGTAACCAGATATCTATGTTATTTATCTTTACTACTTTGCATATTTGGTTATGTATTTGGTTGAGGTCACATAGGAATCTATATTTATTTTCACCCATGAAATCCATCACGGAATAGATATTGCATTTAGAAATCCACAAGAGAAATCCATCCCCTTTCTACTATCTTGCTTTCTCAAATTTCATCTATCTAAGGTTTCGCTATTATATCTAGTATTTGTCAAAGTGAAAAACCCATCCATGTGAAAACCTCTGCCACATCCCTCCCCACCAAATTAGATTAAACCCACTAAAAAAATCAATTGATTTTGCATGTGGATCGAAGAGAAACAAGAAAAATGGGGATTTGGGAATTGGGTCGGGGGCTTGCAAGTCTAAGGATTTGGGAATTGGGTCGAGTTCTGTTGTAGAGGAAAAACAAAATCTAAAGACGAAAGGAAGAGAGAGAGAAACTAAGAGTGACCCATTTTCAGAGAAGAACAAATGGGTATCGAGTAAAGGAAGAGGAAATACTTGATTTCTACAACCAACACAAACCGATTGAAGGTGAGTAAGAGAGAGAGAATTGAAGGAAGCAGAGAGTGTGTCATTGAGGAAGGGAAGAAGAAGAAGAAGGAGAAAATGTGGGGGGAGAGGAAGTATTGTTTAATGAATTAAATGAATAAAAAAATATAAAGAAAAAGTAAAGAAATAATATTTAATTGATATAGCGAAAGGTAAAGGGAAGCAATTGTGCGGTGTATTTTGATAGGGAATCAAAAAGTAGTTTTGTATTTAGGGAAAATGGTTGGGTAGCTGCTAGGAATGCTCTAAGCCTATGGCCATTCTATTGCACGTACCGGTGTACCATGTCTTACAATGCAATAATATGGTTGATTTATTATTAAAATAATAATATACATCTTGGAACAGTTATTGAACACTTATGAAACTTTAACAAGCTTATGACATATCGTTGGAGAAAAGTAAATCATGCTCAGTCAGCTGACATACCACATCTATTATTGACTCAATTTTGTAAGTATTTACTTACCTTGTCTGCCCATTCATAAATTGGGACATCCTGGATTCTTGCTACTGCGAAACATAACATAAGATTAATAACACTCCTTAATCTATAACTAAACCGTATTTTCAACATTTTTGGCATGCCTCCATCGTTCGGCAACAAGGATGATCATTCGTCTCACGAGTGACGAGAGTTAGTGCAAGGCTTGGAGAACGTTCGGCATTACCAAAATGAGTGCAAATCTAAAGATAATCTAAACTTAACGTGCTAACTCTTACTCAAAGCTCCTAATAGCATAATAAGGGTATAATAAAACATGTCATAGTGACCATTTATGAAAATCAAGAATGGTTGAAAGCTTATATTTTGAAAGGTCATTTTCTTTTGAAAAGGGAAATTAATCCATAAAGATTGCATGTAAAGGAAAGTGTAAAACGAATAATAAACTAACAAGGATAGAACATTAATAATCGTGAAAGAAAGGTTAGGCAACAAGGGTTACCGCAATAAAAGTGGATTATCAACAAAACTCTTCTTCTCACTCTATAACTTTGTTTTAACCAAGAAGTATGATAGAATAGGTACAATGCAGTAGAAAAGATGCTGAGAGGCGTAGGGTAAGGGGTATTTATAAGCAATGAATGCAAAGGATAAAGATCAATTGATTTGGTCATTTGATGAGTGTTCCTCAAGTAAGTGGTGATCATTCAAGTAAAATTTAGGGTTAGACGATCGTTCGTGGTACGGTCTGACACACACGCTGAAGGCGTGGGATGTACCTTCCGACACATTGTACAATACGTCAATGATTGTTCATGGTGTGGACCACGATTGATCGTGAAAGGATAAGGATTGGCTAGCCACGTCAGCTAGGGTTTCCCGCGATCGTTTGTGAAAGGGTGACAAACATTCATCAAAGATATAATGAACGTCCCAGAAAAATGGAGAACATTTGTGTGGAGGAAAATGAATTAAAAGTATTCTATTTATTTTGTAGAAAATTGTTGCCTTTTGATGGTTGTGTTATTGGATTAATCTTTTAAAATAAAAATAGATTTTTATACGGGGCATTAACGCTTTTTAGGACCATTTATCTCTATGCTCCACTACACATGTAGTGACGCTAAAAAAACCATGGGCCTACTATACTAAATCAAGATATTCAACTTTTATTTGTTAATGCCTTTATATCTCCGTACATTACCACAAGATGACCCTTAGATTCCAATCAGCAAATCCTATTGCAACTTTAACGCATTCACAAGGTGACCGTAGATTTCAATCAACAAATCCTATTAGGGAAAACTACACTTTACCCCCCCCCCCCCCCCCCCCCCCCCCCAAAAAAAAAAAAAAAAAAAAGTTTCACCCAAATTGCAATTTTGCCTCAGAAGTGAAAAAAGTTGCAATGGACCCCAACAAAGTTTCAAAAATTTGCAATGTAATCATTCTGTTAGCTGATTCCGTCTTCCCTAATGAAATGTACTGCATGTGCAATTTTGGTCTAGACTTCACAAAAAAGCCCTCATCTCCTCCAAGTTCAAGTTCAGTGCCTGCACCACTCTCGATGGGACTAAAATAGTCGAACACGCTGTAAAAATTTAGGGGAAAACAATCAACAAAACAGCTTCCAAAAAATGAATTAATTGAACTATGAAATTAGCAACACTTCCAACCAGATCTGACGAAATACAAAGCAAACAATAAATAAAACAACAAATTCGAAGAATCTAAAGGCTCGGCCACCATTAAAGCTTCCTGGTCTAATATGGATGCAATGAACCTGTTTGTCCTCCATTGCATTGCTCTGAACTTCATCCTCACCGGCCGCGACATGTCGTCGGTGGCACTGAGCTGGTTCTTCTAGCTTGTCGTACACTACTTGAAGATCGAGGACAAGATCATCAAGGAGATATCAACAGTCCTAAACAACACACATGGTACAAACCAACGGAAATGGGTCCAAAAGTTGTTAGTCTAACTGCAAGCCTGCTGGTCTACCCATAAGCTGCATTGGCCGAAACGCTGCGTTTGTTCCTGTCCATGCCGAAGGACTTCAAGAAGTTCATGGAACTGAAACAGAGTCCGAAGAATTCAGATTTGGTGAGAAAGAATGACAAACCTTCAATGTCAAGCGTAAAACTGAAGATTAACCAAAGGGGTATAAGTTTGGGGCCCTCGAAGATATTCTCCGGAGCTAGAGTTTGGCAGCCAGGCAAGCCAAAGATCACGCCGGTCTAGTCATAAGACTGTTCGGGTAAAGTCATATTGTCGTTGCAAGTAGTCCCCGGAAATCGGCTTAATGGGTACCGAAGATTTCTGTTTCTGCTTAGCCCGAATGCTAGTCCAGCTGCATACAACTTGATCTAATGGGTACTGAAGAAATTGAAGCTTCTGCTTGATCTAATGGGTTCCAAAGATTGAAGCTTCTGCGTTGCCCGAACGCCTGTCCAGTCATATTGTTGTTACAAGCAGTCGCCGGAAATCATGCTTTTGGAAGCTTCAAGATATTGATGAGGGCATTTTGGTGAAGTCGGGACCAAAAATCGCACGTGTAGCAATTTTCGTCAGGGAAGACGGAATCAGCTAACAGAATGGCTAGATTTCAAATTTTTGAAACTTTGTTGGGGTCCATTGCAACTTTTTTCACTTTGGAGGCAAAATTGCAATTTGGGTGAAACTTTTGGTGGGGGGGGGGGGGGGGGGGTGCGTAAAGTGTAGTTTTCCCATCCTATAGCGAATTCAAGGCATTATAGGAATCTTTTATATCTAGTTGCAGCATGTGAGATAACCAACTTTTTTGTGAATTGATTTAGGGTAAATGACTAGGACTATGTCCTAAGGAAAATCACAATAGGCTAGACATTACCTCTAATGGTTTGTCCAGATTGCATCACAAATTGGCTTCACTAAAATGAAAGAAACCATGTTTACCCACTAATGAAATTCAGAATGTTGAACTCCCATGAGCAAAAACACAATGGAAACAAGTAACACCAAATTGTATGAGCCATCAAGACATATTTCATAAACATTAACCAAATTATCAAAGTACCATAAATCATGAAATATTTCAACATATTATCGGCTCGATTTTAAACAATCATGTCATGCTTGAGAAGTTCATTTAAAATTCATTTCTTCTACTTAGCAAGGGAAAAACTCACTAAGCTTTAAAAAATTTAAAGGATAGTATCATCCTTAGTAAGTATAAATACTTACCATTTTTCACTTGATGTGGATGAACAAATCTAACTCCAAAGCTCGCAATGCCCAACTACATTAGTATATTGTAAACTCACTATTAAATACTAACCATAACTCTATTTTACTCTAGACAACACAATGACACTTGAATATAATAAGTATTATCTACCCATAGAAATTCTAGAGTTTCATTTGACACCTCATTTACTAATAACATTAACTCATATAGAAACTTAACACAAAAATATAGGAGCAATTAACAATTTGCATTACATAAACGAGCAACTTATTTTACCACCCACAAAATTCATTAAGGCAAAAATAGTGGCTTAATTCCACATGTGAGTTAATCCCCTTAATCTCTATGAAAATTGTAGTGCATGCAACCTATGTGCACTAACAATTTCACACACAACTTCTTAGAGGTTTTCACAGCACTGATGGCCAAGGCAGTCTTACACTAACAATTACCAACCTCACTTTCCAAAAAATGCTCATGGAGGAGATTAATGCGCCACTAAATTCGCATATCAAATATCTACTGTTTCTAATTCATCTTAGTTATCTTAACGTCATTGATGTGGAGTGGAGTGTACCAATAATAAAAACCACTTGCAATAGAATGAATCCTTGTAAGATAGGATCTATGTGAGGGTGTCAAACCCCAAGGATTGTAGGTTTTGTACTGTTAAGTTTACCAAAATTAATTGTAATATAATCCAAAGAAGGATTTGATTGGTTTGTAGCAATTATTACTAAAGTAAAACATAATGAAAGTGTAAAGTAGTAAGGAGAAATACAAGGGATTGATCTCACCTCTAACCTCATCATAATGGTAAATTGCATTTAACATGGAAATTTCACGCACATGAATAATATGACTCGTGTGTGTGTGTGTGTGTGTGTCAATCACCCAATGATATCATCAAGAAAATTCTTTGAGATAATTACCTTTCCCCCCATGAACTGACATCTCGACTATAAAAGAGCATTCAACTACCAATTTTGTACATTTTCCCCCCTTCCGTCAATCAAACCTGTTAACTCGAACGGTCAACGCTGATAAGCGTTGAATGTTGCACATTCAAGCCCCTTAACTTGCATATGTTAATTCCTTGGCATTGTTATTTGTTTGATTTTGTGTTGTTTTATTGTTTTCAGGTTTTAAATAAAGATGCAATTAATTCCATTGATTTTGGGCTTAAAGCACACTTTGAGAAGACTTAGAAGATATGTTTAAGCTTAACCAATCATAATAGAAGGCCTATATGATGTGGTTAAGTTTAATCAAATCAAGTGAAGGATTAAATCAGAATTTCTCCACTAAGAGTCAAAATCGGATTGGATTCAAATTTGGATTCTACATATGTTACAGTGTTTTGATCACAACTTTTGGCTGAAATATCTGATTGCAATTAAATTGGTGGTGTTGGAAAGATAATAAAAAATTCAACAAATATGTCAGAAATATCTTTTCCATAATTTTGACGTTTACTATGCCAAAATCGCCCCGCAATAAAAGACCACAATTTTAGACAAATTTGGAATCCTTTTCCTACTTGGACAAGAAGACTCAAGAGACGATTTTTCTGGAATTCCAAGAGATTCTAGGCCTCTCCTAATCTCTATAAATAGGCCTCTAAACATTGAAGAAAGATACATTGCTACCTAGAGCAAATTTAGAGAAAAACTTCTTGAAGGCTTGAAGAGTTGAAGAGAAGTAATCATGGTAGGAGGCCATTGCAGCAGCGTCATGAGTGGCTAAAAACCTTTGTAGGGTATTGATGTAGCCCTATCCAAGCACAATGGTTTGATTGTATTTTAAGTTAGGGAATTTTAGTTTATGCTTGTTGGTTGTATAAGTATGAGAATTGCTACGATTTGATATTGTTCTTCATATTTTAATGCAATTGTTCTTCAATTCATAATCAATATTGGTAGAATTCTTCTCTTGTCTTAGAAAGCTTTCTACCTTTATTAAACTCAAATCATTCTTATTTTCTGTGATTATGAGAATGATGATTATACAACGGGTTTAACTGACATATGATCAAGAGAATTAGATAGGCCATGCCTAGGGAAAACGAATCGTACTACACCCTAACTTAGTGTAATTTAGGTAGACAATTCGTACCAACCGAAGATGGATTATACTTTTTCATTGATTGTATGTATCCTATTAAAGACGTAGCTAATCCATGCCTAGGTTCGTACCGCATCTTATTCATTAGGTGGACGGTCCGTGCCAACCGAAGATGGATTATACTTATTCTTTAATATGGTAACTTCTTGTTTATTTATAGCATGCATAGAATGAATTTCTCAAATTAAATGTGATTAACCATTGATGTGCAGATAGCGGTGAAGTCAATACTCTACGCTTTCCCTCTCTTATAATTCAATTTTCTTTTACGTGTATTTTATGCACTTTAGTTAATCACAAAATCAATAATCTTTTCTTTTTCTTTAGTTATTTTTAATTTTCATAAATTTGATAACAATACCCCTGCAGTCCTTGAGGTTCGACACCCTCTCTATTGCCTTATCCTACAAGGATTCGTCCTATTGCGAGTGGTTTATTTATTATTGATATATTTTGGTAAACAAAAGACCACATCAAATGCCTCACGTGCGCATCACGTGCGTCTTTATTATATTTTCTTCCTATTTTGCCCTCACTTTCAAAGACCCAACCTAAACTCATCCTCACCTCCCTAGTCAACTCAGCCATGTTCACCTCCTACAACAACTTCACCACCATCGGCTCCAACCCACAGAACACTGGCAGCTTGGACGACGGGCTGAACTGGACCGGCATCTTTATGATCTACAATACATTCTCTCTTTTGTTTAAAATGCAAGAATATCCATTGCATGCCAAACATTTTCTCTTTCAAATGGTTCACCGAGAGAAAAAGAGAGAGGAAAAGGATGTGTGCACTTACATGAGAGCAACTGTGGCCGTCGAACACACTGAAAAAATGAAAGTACTTTGAAATCTCATTCTTTTGGTGACAGAAAAAAGGTTGAACCGAGATGGCGTCTTCCATGGGGAACACATGCTGTGTTGCACCAAAAACCAATCAAGGAACAACATATGAAAAAGTGTTTCAAATTCAAAAATGCCATTGGTAAGAAGAAGAAGAAGAAAAAAACATAGCCCACGAACACATTCGTAGGATTTATAGCCCATGTAGATGATGGTGGCAGAAACTACTTCCCCATTCCTCCCATTGCAGCGATAGAAACTAATTGATGCCAATGCTGACACGGACCATGAATGCCTTCATGAATAGAAATGTACAGAGTATTCACAACTCCATCCTCTATATTTCTTCTTTGACTCACCATGACCCTAGAGTGCACCTCGCTCTCTCCAGGAAGCCCTATGGCAAGTTTCAGGTCAAGGATCGCGTTAATGGCAACCAGAATTAGGAATAGACGTCGAAGGTTTTTCTTTTTTACTTTTATTTTTCAAGTTAGGCTACACTATGTAAGACAACAATAAAGGTGGAGTGATTATAATGCTTGTAAGTAGGGCAAGGATTTTGATTCTTAATGGTTGGGTTCCACTTCCAGTGGACTAGTGGAGTGTAGCTGAAGATTGTCCATTGCCTATATTTTGTACGTAATAAAAGGAGCGGTTTCCTAATTCCTATATCTATGTACGTTTATTGAACCGTAATCGCATCCCCAGCATGGAATTCACCCCTTAATTCAACGTGAATATTGAATATTTCTAAATAAAAAATGAAAAATAAATTGACTTCTAATTTAACCTTTTGTGTGTGCAACATGTAACAAAATATCAAAAGTTTGGAATTAAATGAGACAGATATTTTGTTAACAAAGTGGAAACTCAATTAAGAGAAAAATAATTCTGAGGTAGCCAAACTCAGGAAATCCACTATTCAGAAGACAAACTTAGTACAAAGACAGTAACACTCACATACCCATATGTAGCGAATCGTATCTTGCACTCTGACACGTAACTCAATATGAACGTCTCCCAACCAAGTCACCTACTTGAAGGGTTCTTCAATGGATTCCTTTACCTTAAGGCTCTTCCCTAAGATAAACTTCAACACGAGCATAGCAATAGCACACCGGCAATAGCTTGAGAGCTAGCAGATCTTCACAATATCTCTCTAAACACCCTCTCTAAGCTATAAAGAATTCAATACCGAATTCTGTATAGAATACATGCCTAGAGGCCATTATGTATAGGCTAAGAAGACCTAAATCGAGTCTGTCTCTGATTTCTCTAGGCGGCATCCGGACGGAAGCAATGAGCGTCCGGACGGTCTTCTGTGCAAACAACTTTTCATAGTACGCTTCATGCGTTTCCATATTAAGGCCGCGTTCGAAGGGTGTTGCCCTAGAGTCCGGACAGTTGCATTTTGTCTACACGTAATTGTCATAACAAGACCGCGTCCGGATGGTGTTGCCCTATCATCCGAACGGATGCAGAGTGTATGCACACAATTTCCTTATCAAGGATCTCGACATCCAGACGGTGTTGCCCTGACATCCGGACGGGTGCAAGTTGTCTTCTCACTCCGTGTTTGAGAAGGAAAGCTGCAATCTTCTCAAACTCTAAAGAGTGTCCAAACGTGTTGCCATGACGTCCGGACAGATCGAACCTTGAACTATTCGAAGGTTCTCAACACTGATGGGTGTCCGGACGAAAACATGGTATCTGACATTTCTAAGTTGGAATCTGCACAAAATCCTCATTGAACACTTGAAAAGCTTTTTTGAAATACTTTTGAAAACTCTGAAATATACGGCATCCCTGATTATGATAACATAATAACATGATAGTAATTTTGTCAAACAGAATGTAGCCAACAAAAACTAACAAACTCCTCATTTGGCTATTCTGGAGCAAAAATCACTTGACCAATTTTAAAAATACATACCCGGTCCAAAATAAAAAATACTCTCCCTTTTTGTCTCATTAGGACAGAGGGTAAACAGAGTAGAAAAACCACAATTATAAAATACTCCCCCTTGTTCTCTCAACAAGACAAGGGTAAATAAAGAATATAAAATCCAAAGTTAAAAATTTTACAAATATCCAAAAATAGGAATAAAAGTAAAAATTGTCTAAAAAAAAACAACAATAGCAGTCAATCCTCATCATTATGAGATGGATGATGGTGCTGGAGACAGTCCTAGATATCAAGTTGGCACTGCTCAACTTTAACACTAATGGAGCTGACCTCCCGCTGAATAGAGCTGACGTCCGGCTGAATAGAACACAGCCATAACCTGAGAATATCCAGCATCATAAGATGGAGGTGGGGGAGTAGTCTAAGAAGAGGAAGCTCTGGTAACTGGAGGAGGCTAAGAGCTTCATCTTGACCTTCATGCCGCAGCTGCACAGAGCTTCGTGACCAAGCATGCAAAAGGAAGCCCTAGAGAGTGATCATCTCTCTCCTCAAGCATACGGTTGAGGATGTGCTTGCATAAGCCGAAGGGCATCCTCAAAGATAGAGCATACAAAAATTGAGCCATCTTCAAAACAAGCTCACTCCTACGAGCTAAGGGCCAAAGATTGTACAAAACAATCTTCGCGAGCAGCCCGTGCAAGGGAGAGAAGGCACCAATCTTGATGTGAGCATGAGCTCGCTCATTACCTTGTGGATGAGCATGAAAGTAATCTCTAAGTTGCTCTATGCTAGAAGGCTACATAACTTCTATGAATGGATTGGCTGAAATAGGAAGCACAGGAACCCTAATGGTGGAACCGATAATCTACGAGTCAATCTGAATGATGTGCCCTTGAATAGTAGTATGAAGAATAATCCCATGGTCATCATCCTGAACTACCTCCAAGAGCCCATAAAAATCACGCACCAGCCTGGGATACACAAGACATTCACAATTGTACAGATAGTCCCAGTGATTTTCCTAGATTATTTCAGCAATGAAATCCAGTGGAGGCCTCATAATATATGCTCTGAGTACGTTCCTCTCTGGGAGCACTTGCCTGTTTGCCACTTTAGCCATGGTGGCAGCTAGTCCTTACTCTGTCCTTTGTCGGACTCTGCGCTAGGAGCTGCTAGCAGACATAGTTCTGCAAAAACTTACCCAAATAGTTGTCAAAAGATAACACCAATGAAATTAGATTTTATTAGTCCCAGAAAAAATTTAGGCATTATAACGGCAGTAAACTGAATGCCCAAAAATTACACATGGAAAAATAGCAATCCAAAAACATATATAATGTTAAACCAACCCCAGCAACAAAAAATATAATCAATTTCATGCATTATTTAACTTAAAAAGTATTCCACAAAAAAATCCTACTATTCTAATAGTTAATAAAAACTGAAAAGAATAAAAGAAATAACAAAGTACCTCGAATGAAGAGAAAATTCACAAAAGGACAAAAGAAGATGAGGACTCGTGAGAAAACATGAGAAAATCGCACCAAAATCGCAAAAACTCAAGAGAAAAAGGTGGAAAATAAAAGGCTTGTAAGGCGCAGGGGAAAAGAACGCAGACTTAAACCTGTAGGGTATCCGTCCAGACGCATAACTTACCCGTCAGGACGACCACTGCCATGTCAATACTTGGCAAGATCCCATTCGTCCAGACGTGTCACTTAAATGTCCAGACATCTGAGTCGCACGAGTCCGGACCCAAAAGTAGGCCCGTCCGGACGCTTCAGACTGAAAATCTGAAACTGGAGAAAATTTGCAGAAAAATATTTTTCCCTAAAGTTAGCTTCAGAACACGCATGTATAAACAACCGATAAAGCAGTCAAATAGCATTTCAAAAAATATGCAAAGATATAATTGAGAGTTAAGAATTCAATAAGCACAAATTTTCCTACAGATAGAAAATGTAAATAGATTACTCAACTCATGCAATGCGTGTGTGTGTGAAAGCTTTCTCAATAAGATATAAAGTTCATTGATATGATTTAAAGCAACTGAATTTTCTAAACAAGAGAGAAAATCAAAGATAGATCAGCCAAAAGTCAAACCTTATTTTGCTAGGGCCTAGCCACCCTCATTTGATACACTCCACCTAAGATGCAGCACTATTCTTTTACTTAGTCCTTTAGTGACCGTCTATTTCCGTAATGATTTGGTCACTGACTGTTTCTTTAGAGACAAGTTTAAGAATGGATTTATAGCACAAAAGCTGCGGATCTTTTCAAATATCCATATAACTGGAATTTAAATGCTTTTTTTCACTTGGTGTTGCAACCTAGATAAAATGCCAAAATTTATGAGTTTTAGGTTCAACTAGCGAGTTGGTCAATTTGACAATCTTAGCAAAAAAAATCTCTCTCGTTAGAATTTTCAGAAGCTAAAAATCATAGGGTAAAAAAAAATGTACCTTAGGGGAGCTTTGGATAGTGCACAATTTTTCATCTCATGAGAAAAGCAACTATCTAGCATTATGATGCAACAAGAAAACTTAATAGATATCAGACATAAGCTTTCAATCATATATAAGCATATTCAATCAATGCACAATGAACTGAGATATTAGGCAAAAATACATACAATATCTGAAAAGCTATCAAAAGAGAAAATAAAAATTCTACATCTTCTCCCCCAAATTTTTTTTTTATATGTAAAAAAAAACAACAACAACAAAAACATGCTATGAGGAAAAGAAACAATATCTAGTCCTAGCATGTGAGGTAAAATCAAACATGTCCTCAAGGAGAGAGGTTTAGAAATACCAAGACAGAAAAGCAGCCGCTCGACGTGCTTTATCTATTATCCCCAAAAAAATATCTGCAAAAGTTTCTTAAGACAACAAGAGAAAATTTGGGGATAGAATAAATTATTCTTCAAACAGAATGCATGGCATGAATAAGATATTACGTGATAAATAATGCAACGCAAACGTATCTGACATGCACTAGGATTTAGGAACCAAAATTCTAGACATGGTGAGACTGCACCGCTACTAGGTGAGTCCACTCCCCCTCAAGGCGTGGATGGTCTCATCTTTCCTTACCTATACCTTATTTACCTAAGAGGTAGGGTTGTGAGCCATGTCCAATTTATCCAAACTAACTAGGACATTCTTCATCATGTAGACAAGCCTTTTGAAAAATAGATGACTTATATTTTAACCGTGTGTTTGTGCAATGTGTTAACAAAATAATATAAATGAGGAATTTAAAAGACACAAGAATTTTGTTAATTAAGTGAAAACTCGATTAAGAGAAAGTGGAAACTCGATTAAGAGAAAAACTACTCCAGGGTAGCCAAACCCAGAATATCCACTTTTCAGAAGACAAGGCTAGTTACAAAGTGATGAGTCCAAAATATTGTATATTTGAACCCCTTAATTCGCATTTGTTAAGCCTTTAGTTTTGCTATTTTCTAATATTCTTGATTAGTTTTGGTGTTCTAATATTTTTGCAGGTGATTGATAAAATATGATGATCTTTTGGCAAAATTGCAAATAAATAGAAAACATTTTATGTGAAGACATGTCATGTTTACACGGGATACCTTTGATCTTTTGTTTACCAGACTCACATGAGTTGGGCACCACACAAAAGTCAAGGTTTTGTTTTACATGATTCCTCCTACAAAGCACCAACCTGCAGCATAAATCACTCGAAAAGACTTAGAAGGGTGCAGGTGACGCAATCATCCAATGCAAGTTTGGTAATCTGCAGCTATTTCCATAACCTGGAGAAAAGACAAAACGTGGAGGCATTCCTATTTCCATAACCTGCAGCTCCTATAAAGCACCGAGACCCATGATTTGCAGCTGAACCGGACATGCATGTAAAAGGGCAGCACTAAAGACGCAAAAAAGGACCTGCAGCCTAGCAAAAATTCTGAATCTTGAGTGAGGCTTGAATGACCTGGCATGGGTAATGACCCAAAGAAGAAACACAAGACTTTCATGAAAGAAGGAGTCAATTGCCCAGCATAAATTCCGGAACATAAAAGAAAAGTTTGAATTTGCTGGCGAGTCTAACTCAAGACCCAGCAGTTATTTTATTTTCTCTTGTGAACGTGAAGGTCAAGGCGCCATTTTGCAACTCATTTTTTTTGTTTTTTGGCAAGCCTGCAGTATATATTTCTCTCTTCTCTTAGGAAGAGGAGCGTGTGGAGTGGGGCACAGCCCTCACGCACCAAGTCTTTCTTTTGAAAGGATTTTGTTCTTCCATTTTGTTCTTTTGTAAGTGTTTAATTTTTATGCTTTTAATTTAATGTTTTAGATTTTTTTTTTTTTTATCATGTGTAACTAAAATTTCATCTAGGGTTGAGGATGAAACCACACCATTGAAGAGAAACTAAGTTTTCATGCTTGTTTATGCTATTTAAGTTTATGGGTTTTGATTTCTCATTGTTCTACTTCGATTTTTGAGATTATTCTCGGGTATCTCTTGTGATTTCCGGATACATGTGATGATTTGAGATAGTGTCATTAAATTGATGGCTTGGGTTTTTATAAATCAAAATGTTGGATACTTGGTGTGTTTCATTTTACGGATACATTTGATGATTTAGTCAAAACTAGATATCTTTTGTGATTTGTGCAAGAATGGATTCATTGAATGATTTAAACAATTTTTGAAGCAAAGTAGAGCATACCTAAGATTTGTATGTTGAGAATTTCAAATGGTGTGGATGAGCATGAGAATATGTCGATATGATTTGGTGGGTGTGGATTCCAAAACCTTAGATCCCTTTATTTTCATTAATTTTGTTTATGTTCTCTTTTGTTAAAAAATCCCTAAACTTGGAACTAGGTTAAAATAGGATTAGTTTGAATAGAGATTAATTTTCGCAACACAATTCCCTGTGGGATCGACCTCGTACTTGCAAAACGCTATATTGCAAACGATTCGTGCACTTGCGAGTATTAAAATTTGCACAACAAGTTTTTTCGTACCTTAAACTCTAACGTGTAACCCAACACGAACGCCTCCCAACCAAGTCACCTACTTGAAGGAGTTTTCAATGGAATACTTTACCTTCGGGCCAACCCCTAAGATAGACTTCAGTTCAGCACAGCAACAGCACACAACGGCAACGGCTTGAGAGCTAGCAGATCTTCAATATCTCCCTAAACACCCTCTCTAAGCTACAAGGGATTCACTACCGAATTCTTACAATTTACATGCCTAGGGGCCTCTATTTATAGGCTACAAAAATCCAAAATTGAGACTGGTTCAATTTTCCTAGGCGGCGTCCGAACAGAAGCTGAGGACGTCCGGACGGTCAACTGTGCAACCGACTTTCCAAATTCACACGATATTCTTTCCTGAATAGGGCTGCATTCAAACGGTGTTGCCCTAGCATCCGGACGGTTGCACTTTAGTTGCACGCAATTTCCATATCAAGGCCTAAGCGTCAAAACAGTAAAGACTGACGTCCTGACAGTTGAACTTCTTCTGCACAACTAGCCTTATCAAGGATAGCGTCCGAACGGGAACACTACATCGTCCGAACGGTTACAGATGTCTTCCCATATCTGTGTTTTGAAAAGAAATCATTTTACCTGTCGAACACTGAAAGGCATCCGGACGTGTTGTTGAGACGTTTGGACATATGCAACGGAGAATGGTTTGAAGCTTCTGGACACAGATAGGATGTCCGAACGGAAAGTTCTCGTCGTCCAAATGGATGATGCTTGAAAGATGAGCGTCTGGACAGAATACCACATCGTTCGGACGGATGGAAAAGACTGAACTTCACTGTCTTGAAATCCACACAGAGTCTTCTTGAAGAACATAACTGAAGTGTAGACTCTGAATGTAACAACATTTTTGTATAATAAGCATCATTACATAAAAGTGATTTTGTCTAACAGAAGCCAATCACAAACTAACACCCTTCATACATCTGAATTTCCTTGGGCTTGTGAGGCTTCTCTTTGAAGTATTTGACCTTGATGTGGCCATTTTTGCCACTGTGACGGCATGAGGGAGAACCCCTTTAAGGGTATTGCCGCTTTTACCAACAAGCATGATAAGGCTTGGAAGGTTTAGAGCTAGACTTACCGGTCTTTGGCTCTTGCTTCTTGATCCGAGGCTTTTGATGCCAGATCTGATGACAATTCTTACCTTCTTGAGATAAATGTCTCCTATGGGGCGGGACATATTTTTCAGAAAAGGAATTCTCAATTTTGCCCTTTTTAGGAGCAACTTGCTTATTCCAAGGCCTGTGGGATTTCAACAAATAACAATTTGGTCTAATATGGCCAATCTTCCCACAATTATGACAAGTAGGAACAAACTTACCATGTGTTCCTGATTCCTTGGACTTAGGCTTCTCACCGTCAATTAAGCAAGAATTTTCAGAATTATCTAAACAAGCTATATCTACTATCACAGGCTTAATAACAATAGAATCTAATTCAGAATCAAAAGCATGTGAAGTAAAAGCACTCAAATCATCAATAATCAAGTTAGGCTTGTTAGAAATATCTGTATGAATACTAAGCATGCTTTTTAATTTATCACTAGAGAATTTTTTCAAGAGATCTTCATATTCTTTTAATTTATTCTCAAGTGTATCAATAATGTTAAACAGCATGGTATTCTCAGATTTCAAAGAATCAATCAAAGCATGTGATTCAGAAAGTTTAATGATCAATGACTCTTTTTCTTGCTTAACCTTTTTTAGCTCTATATTGGAATTTTTAGAAATTTCACTCAGTTTAAGAAAATTCTCAAGGAGCTCATTATCAGAATTCTCTTCAAATAACATACAAGAAGTCATGATAAAAGAAGTCAAAAATATGGATCACACGCAGGAGATTAGTCCAAAAAGAGTGTCCCCACTCTGATACCAATTGAAAAATAAATTGACTTCTAATTTAACCATGTGTGTGCAACTTGTAACAAAATATCAAAAGTGGGGAAATGAAAATGGAAACTCAATTAAGAGAAAAACCAATCTAAGGCAGCCAAACCGAGGAAATCCACTATTTAAAAGACAAAGCTAGTACAAAGACAATAACACTTATATATCCATATGCAGCGATCATATCTTGCACTCTGACCAAACCCAACGTGAACACCTCCCAACCAAGTCACCTACTTGAACGGGTCTTCAATGGATTCCTTTACCTTAGGGCTCCTCCCTAAGATAGACTTCAACACGAGCACAGCAACAGCACACCAGCAACAGCTTGAGAGCTAGCAGATCTTCACAATATCTCCTTAAACACCATCTCTAAGCTATAAAGAATTCAATACTGAATTCTGTATAGAATACATGCCTAGAAGCCTGTATTTATAGGCTAAGAAGACCTAAATCAAGCCTGTCTCTGATTTCTCTAGGAAACATCCGGACAAAAGCATTAAGCGTCCGAACAATCTTCTGTGCAACCAACTTTCCATAATGCGCTTCACGCATTTTCGTATTAAGGCCGTGTTGGAACGGTGTTGCCCTAGAGTCCGAACAGTTACACTTTGTCTGCACGTAATTGCCATAACAAGACCGCATTCATACAGTGTTGCCCTATCTTCCGAACGGATGCAGAATGTATACACGCAATTTCCTTATCAAGGATCTCGGCGTCCGGAAGATGTTGCCCTAACGTCCTAATGGGTGCAAGCTATCTTCCCACTCTGTGTCTGCGAAGAAAAGATGGAATCTTCTCGAACTCTTAAGAGCGTCCGGACGTATTGCCATGAAACATATGGACGGATGCAACTTTGAATTGTTCGAAGCTTCTCGACACTGGTGGGCGACCAGACGCATGACTGGACCATCCAGACGCATGACTGGGCCATCCGAACGAAAACATGTTATCCAACTTTTCTAAGTTGGAATCTGCACAGAATATTCCTTGAACACTTGAAAAGGTTTTCTGAAATACTTTTGAAGACTCTGAAATATATGGCATCCCTGATTATGGCAGCAACATTACATGATAGTGATTTTGTCAAACAGAATTCAGCCAAAAAAAACTAACAAAAAAAATTAAAAAAAGTTGATGTAATTATAATTCAGTTTGCATGTCTAGCTCAATATCATAAAAGAGAATGACTCTAATATGTGTTGAATGTTATACATTCAAGCCCCTTAATTTACGTATGTTAAACTCGTAGTTTTGTTATAGCTTGTTGTTTTGTGTTATTTTTGTGTTTTCTTGTATTTTACAGGTTTTGGAAGAAAATCCATCAAATTCCAAGATTATAATGAAGTCAGCAAACTCACTTTTTTGATAGATTCAATTCCAATCAATTTTGAATTTAAAGAAAGAGAAGTTGGCAAAAATTC
Organism: Alnus glutinosa; assembly: GCF_958979055.1. Taxonomy (NCBI): domain Eukaryota; kingdom Viridiplantae; phylum Streptophyta; class Magnoliopsida; order Fagales; family Betulaceae; genus Alnus; species Alnus glutinosa. The sequence continues at coordinate 17,643,870 of NC_084894.1, read as the reverse complement.
GTTATTTTCGGAAAGAATCCAGAATGAGCATGTCTCAGTAATTTAATCATAATTTTCGGCTTAAATATCAGATTGCAACAAAATATGTGGCGTTGGAAAGCTAAGAGAAAATTCAACAAATATGTAAGAAATAGGTTTTTCCTAATTTGGACGTTTACCATGCTAAAATCGCCCCACAATAAAAGACCGCAAATCTGTATGAATTTTGGAATCCTTTTCCTACTTGGATAGAAATTTCAGAAAAGGAAAAGACTTGTAATTATTCTATTTGGACTAGAAGACTTACTTAGAATTGTAATAGGAATTCTAGAGCTTCTAGAGCTTCTCTAATCCCTATAAATAGGCCTCTAGCCTTTGAAGAAAAGACACACAAGCTTTGAGGAAGAATTAAAGGCTACATCAAGAAGGAGGTTCTTTGTAGTTTTTATTTTCTTTATTTATTTATTTTCTGTATGTATATAATTTTATTTTATATTAGTTGTAACTAACACTTTAGTTAGGGCTCGATTGAAGCCCTAATCATGTCTCTTTAAGTTTTTCAATTTGCTTTGCTACAATTTATATATTGATGTTTAACTTGATTAATTCTATTTTCTTGAATTCCTTGCATGTTTATGTTTGGCCATCATATGCATGTGGTATGGATTTGTTATTTATGTCAATTTGGATGACCGAGTCCTGGGCATAATAGAGTAACAAAAGAACCCCGACACAGGTTCTTGGATTAATCAACATAAAGACAACTGGAATAGATACCATATTCCAATTTGAGTGTGTTTACCAATTTCCATAGATTTATGCTTCCTTGAAGAACAACTTAGTAGATACCATGCTAAATCCTTCAAGGAAGAAAAGAGTTAGAGTAGATACCATGCCTAACTCGTTGCTTAGGGAAATCAATAGCTTTAGGAGAAGATACTATTCCCTTGTGGCTGGTAAACATTAAGCATCATGTTATGATTGTAGTATTGTGCATATTGTGAATCTTATTTGAGTATGATTAGCGGTGGATATCGAAGCCCTACCTTTTCTTCATAGTATTTTTAATTCAATCTTTTATATCGTCTTATTCAACATATCGCTTTTAGGAATTTCTCTTTAAATACAATTTATACCAATCCTCGTGGGAATGATCTCGTATTTGCCTACTATACTATCGTTTTGATCTTGTGCACTTGCGAGTAAAACGTACAAATATTTATCTATTTATTCAGGTAGATATTTGCACCTCAACTAGGGGGATTATCACTGAGCAAAAAAAAATGTAAGAAGAAGAAGGTTAGTTTAAAATGAAAATGAAAAGAAAATATACTTTTTAAATGAAAATGAAAATGAAAAGAAAGGCTTTGTTATGCTCTGTTTATTGAACCTAAAACAGAGCATAATATAGCCTAAGAAAAAGGATAATATTACGACCATTTGCACTTCCACAGACTCTGATCTAATGAACATATTTGCACTTTCAACAACCCCCACTAAGAATTTGGATCCCTGAAATTATAGGGTGCATGTGCGTACCTTAGACAAAATTTGTCGACCTTTAAGTTGCTTCTAAAGATGCACAAAGTTTCAAAACAAATAGGATGTCCAAAAAGAAGGTAAGATGAATGAATATGCACGGAATGGATATAAAGACAAGTATATGCTTGTTCTAAGAAAAGATATGAGAAGTATGTATGATTGTATCACACACCAAACAGGGGAGTTGTCAAAGACTTCCTTGCTTGTTCTAGGAAAATATATGAGAAGTATGTATGATTGTATCACACACCAACCCGTCCACCCAGTCCCACATCACTAAATTCCTTCATTTATTGCCTTCCTACCTCTTTTTCCTCCCAACAGAAATCACAGATATGGAGGGTCTCATCCCCATGGTGTTCAAGGCCTTGAAGAAAAGTAGAGTTCACCGGCAATACAACCATCTCTCCTCCAGAAATGCTCAAAGTTACAACATTGCCGACTTCTATGAGTTTGGTAATTTTGAGGTGATGTGATGTCTTCTTCAAATGGTAGCAAGCTTCACTAGCCTCAAATTTATGTTGCCTTTTAGTCTTCCACTTTGAAAATGGCCAACCGGTTCTTCCCAAATGTGATACAATGAGTAAAAAAAAAATCCCAAGGAAACCACTAGTTTCTGATGAAGCGAGTAGGTTCAACCATTCGATTCATCCATTTTGCAACACTTTAACAACCAAATTTGAAGTTGCTGCCATCGCCTACTCCACGCACAAAAACGTGTTCTGCTTCGACCACATGGATGTTGAAACTATCGTCAACCGCTATCTCTCGGAAAACACGTGTCCCCTGTCCAAAGAGCCTTAACGATGTCGTGCCTATGGATGACTTCAATAGGCAACACACAAAGACCCAAAACGAGTTGGAAAAGGAAAAGAAGAGTCTAAAGGAGATCGTTGAGAGGCAGGTGAAGGAGAAAAATGGTGGGTTATGGTGGGACGAGCCGTTAAGTTCTCTTGTGGGTGCATGGCAGATAATATGAAGAAGATGAAGCATTTGCTAGAGCTATTGAAGGTGATGATGCACTTTACGCTCTGGAAGGTTGACCTCACTGAGGAGGGAAGCTTCGATGATGCAATCAAAGGGTGTGCCAAAGTTTTCCATGCCGCCACTCCCATGGATTTCGAGTCCAAGGACCCTGAGGTATATATATATATATATATATATATGATTACCTTTCCAAAAATACACTCATGTTATTGATGATCGATCAATCAGTCTTTGCATACCAAAATCTAATAAATCTTATGAAAGAGAGTAAGCGAGAAAGAGAGAGTGTGAATGGTCTGAGGGAGATGAGGGCAAAATAGGAAGAAAATATAATAAAAACGTGCGTGATGTGCAAGTGAGGTGTTGACCGTCCGAGTTAACGAGTCTGACTGACGAAAGGGGGGAAAATGTACAAAATTGGTAGTTGAATGCTCTCTTATGATCGAGTGTTAGTTCGTGTGGGCATGTTGACAGAGGATGGTAGTTCATGGGGGAAAAGGTAATTACCTCAAATTCTTTTATTAAGAAATAAACATAGTTCATCTTACTAGGCATGGGCTATCAAATATCCTAATTAGCTTACACATAATCAAGGGCTAAGCATAACTCATCTTTCGGTAAGCATAAATAGATTTACTTAAATTAAACTAATTAGGGTGTAAATCAATTTATTCTTCCTAAGCATGGCCTATTAAACCATCTTGATTCTATGTCCATTAAAACCATTGTAAAACCATCGTTCACATAATCACAGAAAATATGAACGTTGAGTTCAATCAAGATAAATAATTTTCTTCTAAGACAAGATAAAAGATTTATCAAAATCGAATATAAACATTAAAATCAATCTCAAGATTAAACAACCAATACTCATGTTCATGAAATTCCCAATCGAACAAATAATTACACCATTACGACTTGAAAATGGCTACATCAATACCCTACAAAGATTTAGCCACCCATGTAGACACTTGAAATCACCTTTATCAGAGAGAAATCCATCCCAAATTGCGGTTGGAAATTCTCAACTTTTTCTTCAAAACCCTAGCCTCTAATCCTATTGATTTCTATTCTTTACTGTAATATAAACTGATCGCCGTAATCTAGACGAGTCTAGGGTATTTATATAGAAGACAAGTGAAATCCTCACTAATTTGTACATATAAGAACATCTAATCTAAATATAAATCATAAAACAACTCCTAAGTGAATTTGATGTCTTGCTGTCAACTCTGCCGCACGAATGTGCTCGAGCCTTCATTATGTGCACTCAAGCCCAATGTACTGCTGTCTTGCGCATGCATGTCTTCCTGTTGTTCTCGAGCTCCTGATGTACCTCGAGCCTCATGGATGCCTGATGTGCACTCGAGCAGTGTGGTCCTACACTCGAGCATTTTGCCTTGCAAATTGCTGGATTTTGCTTCTGTTGGATTTTAAGCTTTAAGACCAAAGATTACTTGTGTTTTTCTCTTGGTTCCTAAGAGTGCTGTTAACATAAAAACAATGCAAAGCATCATATCACAATGAAACTAAGAGGCTAATATATGCGAGTTAAAGGGCTTGAATATGCAGCATTCAATGCTCATTAGTCACTATAATTGTTATGAAAAATAAATTTTTATGTGATACACATTTAATTTGCAGCATTAACCTAAACTTAACAATGACAATTTCCTACAAGTTGCAAGATCGAAATTTTGTTAGGCTCATGATCATATCCCGCGTCACAAGTAATATGTTACTGTGATGACTAAGGCTGTACAAATAGGGCGGTTATTAACCGCTAAGAACTGGCGCCCGTTGCGATTACTGGTTATAGGAATTTAGAAATACGGTTAATAACCAGGTAACCGATTTTTTTAATATATATTAAAAATATAAATAATTAAAACCTAATTCTAGCCTTTAGGTTCCTTTTTCTTCAAATTTCACTGCACTGCTCCCCACGTTCTCTCCTTTCATGCCGCCCTCCCTACTTTATCTTCTTTTCTTCATTCTCGCTCCTTCAAACTAGTCCATATTAAAATTGTTGATTTTAATAGGGCTTTATTTTCTACCTTTATGGTTTAGCTTTAGCCTGTTGTAAGAGACATGTACAATTTTGTGCCAGGAACTTCGACAATTAATTTCTGTCAAATTCTTGAAAACTTGATCTAGGACAAGGAAGCCTTCACTTGATTTAAAAATGCTTGTGCATCTTGTTGTTGAGCAGATGAAGATATGAGCCAAGGGAATTCACGAGGCCTTGCTTGTTGTCCACCATGCCAAAAGTAAACTCTAACAAAGCATCATAGCTGTTAATTTTAGCATGTTGAGGCCAAAGCACCATACCATGATATGAATTGACTTGAAAGAGCTACCTGAATTTATGGTTGTAATGTACAGAAAATATTAGGTAATATTATGGAGAAATTAATGGGAAAACCTTATTGGCACTAAAGATGTTCTGCATATATAAGCCATGTGCTTGATTAATCTGATTTTTACATGAAGGACATTGAAGGCGACAGCTGGTGCAAGAAATATGTAAAACAAGCCATATTTTGTTCCCCAAAACACAGTTCATGAAACTGCCCATGTCATAGGACGCCTATTTCTATGACATGGTTATTAAAGATGACGCACTTTTCTTGAATAGTGACAGAGAAATTAACTCTTATTATTCAAAGTCATTACCATATGAAATTGGCCATTACCTAGTGTTTGTCCTACTAGAGCAAGGCCCTGGGATGGGAGATTGGATGTAGTCCTAACCTTCAATATCTTTTACAGGAATTTCAAAAGAAAAAATAAATCAACAATTTATGAAAAGCGATTACCGGTTAATAACCGACTTTTAATAACCGCATAACTGCTGGTTGCTAATAATTACAACCAGTCCACCTATTGCTGTAACAGTTATTTAAAAGTGAATAACCCATATACATCCCTAGTGACGACCCATTTCAATATATATTTTTTTTTCAAAAAAAAAAAAAAAGGGAATCATTGCAATGGCATGACTGCACGCCATGAACCCTATCATCACAATAACTTGTACATTTCTAATAGCATTTCATAACATGAGCATATCACATCAGAGATTATACATAGCAGCGGAAACTTCTAAACATATAAGGATGAGATACATGTACGAAACATAAAGCTGACATAAACAACTATGCTATAAAGCTTTTAACACCGTGTCATTTAACAAATATAAAAGAATGGTTATACTAAAATGTCACAAGCGACACAAGCCTATATACATTATGAGTGTTTATACACATTCTAAATTATGTACAAAAGATAGACTCTCACATGCTAGTCTAAACAAAATGATACAGTAACCCACGACCTCAATCATAGTAACCCAAGTAATAGGCCACGGATCCTCATAGACACTGTCAATACCTGCATCAACAGAATCTATGCAATCGCAGAGACCCATGATAGCATAGGCGGAAAAAAAGTGATTCAACTGTTCTCAATGGATAAAACCCACTAATTTTTTTGTAAGGAGCCAACTTCACTGTCGACCATGTGTTTACAACATCATTTACTAGTGGTTTGGTATCTCTTATAACACATTCAGAACATTCAGCTGGTGAAGTAAACACCATAGTTATGTCTATATATATATATATATATATATATATATATATATATGCAATTATACATGCCGCCATGAATTATAGCAAAGAACAAGCATATGTGCAAATCTAAGCGTAAAACCATAAATCATCATATACATTCTAGCTGTGACCGTATAGATATGTTCATTTCCATTCAAACACATATGAATACTAGCACATCTAGCATGAAAACTCTCATAAACCAAATCATAAAACATGTATCGTGCATGTCATCTTTTCACGTCTTTTCATTACCCTTTAATGGAATGACGGGTAAGGCTCACCCCACCGAGATCTTTCTCCTTTGTCACCCAACCCTTTTATTGAGAATATGGGGCTCACCCCCCTCTTTCATCATTCATTAAACATTGCATCATATCATTCGTCTTATCATTACCTTCTTGATGGATGAGGTTCACCCCCATCGAGGATTTTCTCTTTTGTCACTCAATTCTTTTGTTGATAAGATGTGGCTCACCCTCAACAAGAATTTTCTCATCTTTCATCAGTCCTTTAGTCTTTAACCTCTTCTTAATTGTCTCATTTCACATAAAACCCCTTCCCCATGTACATACAAATGATGCATGCTACAACATACTTTCGTTTACTTTCATGCTCATGAAATCATTATCATGTTTTAACTCAACTTATTCATCATATCTTTAACACTCATAAACATAATAATTCCTATAAACATTCATCAAGACATATTTTATAAACATTAACTAAATTATTAAAGTGTCATAAAAAAAATCACGTAATATCTCAACATATCATCGGCTCGAATCTAAATATTCATATCATGCTTGAGAAGTTCATTTGAAATTCATTTCTTTTACTTAGTAAGGGAAAAAATCACTAACCTTTGAAAGCATTTAAAAATATTTAAAGGGCAGTATCATCCTCAGTAACTATAAATACTTACCACTTTCCGCTTTATGTCGATGAAAAAATCTAACTCCAAAGCTTGCAATACCCTACTACATTAGTACATTGTAAACACACTTGGAAATACTAACCACAACTCTATTTTACTCTAGACAACACAATGACACTTGAATATTACAAGTATCATCTACCCATGATAACCTATAGAGATTCTAGGGTTTCATTTGACACCCCATTTACTAATAACATTAACCATAGAGAAACTCTTGGGTTAGACACCTAAAATCTCAATTTACAACACTTAGATAAAACCCGGAGTTTTGGATCTTGCCTTCATTTATGGAGGAATTGCAAAGTTTCACACCATGAAACTCCTACCCGTTACTAGAGGAACACTTTGGATTCCACAAACTACAAAAGCCCTAAAGAAATTTGAGGAATCAAACATAAACCCCAAATAATTAACCCAAAGTAAGGATAATCTAGGTTCAAGGATTTACCTCAAATCGATCGGTAGAATTGGTGTTCTAACACCAAGAATTGTGTTCCCAAGAGTTGGATTTAGCTTTAAAATGTCCCTTGAATCATTAACCAAGGTTTGGGTACAAACTCTAGGTGAGAGAAGAGAGGAAAAATCGGAAATGGGGGGAAAATGCGAAGAATGGGCAAAAATCGTGATTTAATACCCCATTTTTGTGTCCAACACGACGCATGTTCGAACGGTCTAAGGCACTGTTCAAATGGGCCCCTCAGTATACAAACATGAACTCACTCAAAGGATCCCGTTCGAACTCTATTAGCAAATAGACCAACGAATGGGACTCTCTTCTCTTTTCCCATTTGCACGCCGTTCGAGCACCTCCAACGAACGAGATGTTTTGTCCCATTCTTTTCTTCATAGTTCCCTACGCCTAAGTGGATGACATACTTTGCCTCACCACTGGAACATTCCGTTCGAATGGAGGAAATCTCTCATTCGAACGTCAGGCGGTAGAAGGCAATTTTCTCAATTTTTAAGGCTTTTAGCACTTTCTAAGTGTTTTCTCTTTGGCTATTAGTTTCACTTGTCTTATTTACTTAATCCAACTATGGAAACTTTGTAATTAGTTTCTTGGGTTTTACAGTTACCACCTCTAATTCATTCAACCTGCAAATTGTGTATGGGAGAAGACCACAAAAAAATAAAATAAATAAAATAAAATCTACTCTATCTTACTCTCACTATGTCCAACAAATACAATGTAATTCTAGGCATACCAACTTATTCTCCAATATTATGGAATAAATTATGAAAAATCATATTAAGTTCATGCCACATATCTCATATGAAAAAACATAGATTGCATTTCAAAATTATTAACATAGGCATATTTTAATATTTTTCAAAAAAAAAATTAGAATATATTGGATTTAAACAAAATAAAATCCAATTAATTTAAAATATGCCAACCATATTTATGCATGTTATTTCATGAAATAATCACACAAAATTCTAATTAAAAATATATATGGAATAATGACATAGAAAATTTCAATTAAAAATTAGTGTGAAAAAAAAAATTCATGGTAACATGTTCATTTCTATAATATAATCAAAACATGAGCAAGTTATAACACACAGGATTATTACAACCCATTAGTTAAGGCTTGGGATCTTGAACCCAATGGCTAGGGTTTGAATCTGTTAGATTGCACATATGGATATTTTTTTAATAGGGTCAACTAAGTTGGGCAGCCTGGGTTGACCATCTCGCGAACTCCATGTGGCACTCCCCAAATTAATTAATTGTTAATTAACCTGAAATGTTACACATTACTACCATATTATTAGAATATTTGCAACAAAATTGTATAAATGATTTTGCTTACCACTGATTCTCCCTTGCATCTTCTTCTTTTTTTTGTTTTATTTCCTTTTCTTTTCCCACTATTATCATTAGCATAATACCAAAGCCTCTAAGAATACATTAACCATCATGATTTACCCTTAACTCACTATTTACAACAATTGCATGAATAAAAATATAAACTATCACTACAAGACCTCGCACTAGGACTTAGAAATCCTATAAATACCTTTTGCCTTCTCTCTCAATACCATCATTTGCTAATATGTAAAACAAAGTCACTTTACATACAGAAACCATATAAGTCCACGTCTTAGTAAGTATATCACCAACAAAACTTAGCCCATGTAGTGAGCCAAATTTATGTTGGCAATAAAAGTCGTACGGATACTTGTTCATAAAAAACATTAGAAGAAGTTGTTGATTGGAGCAGAATTTAGGTTAATATTTTTTATAGACAATTTATATTTAAGAGAAATATCCCGATAACCTTTGCAACTAGGAACGATGTGTTTAGTAGATAGTTTAAGGTATAGTACTTAGGAAACCATGCAACAATTAAAGACATAAAATCAAGTTGATGAAGTGTGTAATATAATATAAATACATATATCATAGCAAACCATCATTAGTAGCTCGACTAGTCCAACCCCGAGTGATCCACACCACTAACAATGTCGCAAGGCGTAACCATCACTCATACATGATTATGCAAGTCACTAACAACCATTGGATCCAAGGCCAAAAACATAGAAGTGAACTGTGGACCATAGGGTCATCCCCATATAATGGTAAGCCCATGGCTACCATATGTACACAACACATTATGTCATACAATGCAACTAATCATTTTCTTTTACATTCATGCACTTAAAAAACTCACACAATGCAATATTCCATTTACAAATAATGCTCTATTTACACAAAAGATAGAGTTCACAATATTTGCAAAGTATTTCATGTGATTATAAAGCATACATATTTGATACATACGAAATAAGTATGACATAAAAGAGTGACAAGTATCCATGGGAGCTTAACTCACTTTGGTCATAAAAGTCACCTTGGGGTAATTGTCCTCGTAATCACCAACTCCAAAGTCTACAAAAGATTATATTATTAGTCTCAATTCTAAACTAAAACGCACATAAACCCCTAAACTTTTAGACTTTTTGCCAGATGACTGATCAATCGTCCTAGACAAAACCTCCAAAGCCTAAAAGGCCCTAACTTTAACCCTTCTAACACCTCCTAAGGCTCTAATACGACTTCTAACACTATCTTAAGCATAAGATAGGCCTTAACACGAGATTTGAACACTCAAGTCCCATTTTTCTTCCAAAAGTCCAAACTTTACTCTAACCCATAACAAGTCTTTCCTAAACTATTCTCAGATTACATGGATCTACTCATAATCCTTTAAAACAGTAAGATAAGGATAATATAACAATGAAATAACACATACTTTCTTAAAGATTACAACTTCCTAAACCTAGCTTCATCATCATTCACCAAAAATCTCCTTTAGACTCTCTAACATCAATCCCTCACACCCAACTACAAAATAAACCTTAAACAAAAACGAGATCAAAGCTTGGGTTTTACCTCCCCTGAAGGTAAGTACCTCACTCCTTCAAGAAAACCTCATCTTCTATCTCTCTCTCTCTCTCTCTCTCTCTCTCTGGGTTTCTGGGCAATGGGGGAGAAAATGGGGGCCAAAAGACATTAGGATCCTTAAATAGGCCATCCCCATGAGCCTCATCCTAAGATGTCCATTTTTAATTCACATGCAAACTACACCGATCAATCTTTACCCTAGACAGATCGATCATCCATCATAGATTCTCACTAAAGTCCAAAAATAAATCTCACTTTTCCCACTTTGATGCTTAGGTCCAACCCTAACATACTTAAGCAATAAGTAGGGCACTCTTAACCCTAATCTTAGAGTGAGATGTTACATTCCTCCTTCATAAAAAAATTTCATCATTGAAATTTCAGAATCCAAAATTAAAAGCAAGAAGGAATAGCAACAGTACCTCGTCATTTGATGCGGATATGATCTCAAGCATCCTCGAACAAGTGTGGGTAGTGGGTCCGTATGTCCTGCTACACTTCCCAAGATGCCTCTTCGACTTCATGATTGTACCACAATACTACTTTAATATATGGATCCTCTTTGTGCACAACACTTGCTTGTTACCGTTCATAATTCGTACGGGTACCTCTTCATATGTCAATCCCTCCTGAATCTCTAGCGACTCATATAGGATAACATAATTTGGATTGGGGATGTACTTCCATAACATTGATACATGAAAGACATCAAACATACCTGCTAGGTCCAACAACAACACCACTAGGTAAGCGATCTTGCCTACCCTCTGGGTAATCTTGAAGGGTTCTACATAACGAGGGCTCCACTTTCCCTTCTTTCCAAATCTCATCACACACTTCATTTGGGATATCCTTGGAAAGACCTTGTCCCCTAATCCGAATTCTAGCTTTCATCAGCAGTTATCTACGTAACTCTTTTGTCGACTCTAGGTCACTGCCATCCTTCGTTTATAACAGGTACCTTGTCTTGGGCATTGGATCATCTCTGGTCCCAACAATTGTCTCTCACCAACATTTTCCCATATAATGGCGACTGACACTTCCGTCCATAGAGCGCCTCTTGAGGTGGCATCCCAATAGTGTCCTAATTGCTATTATTGTAAGTGAACTCAATCAACGGTAGATACTGAATCCAACTCCCCTGAAGTCGAAGATTGTGATATCCCGAATATTATTTATCTTTTTAAGAATAAAATTTAATGTATGAATGACTAAGATTAATTTGACGACTAGAAAATACAATAGAACGCGCTAAGAATATTTTATGGTCCAATAAAATAAATTATATAAGAGAAAAGTATGTAAAAATGATTTAGAATGGAAAAAGAAAATAGAAATAAAATATAACAATATATATATATATATATATATATATATATATATATATATATATATATATATATATATATATATATATATCAAATGGCGCGTCAGGACGTGGGTCAAGCATGTCCGGACGACCTATCATGTAGGCGCAGGCCTACTGGAAATTAGGCGCGCATCCGGACAGATTGTAATGCCGTCTGGACGGCTAGCAAAACGAATTGCGCACGTCTACTTAAATGGCGTGCGTCCAGACGCTGGTTAATGCCCGTCCAGACGGCCTTTTTAAATGGCACGCGTCCGGACGGGTTATGATACCCGTCCGAACGGGGTCTATTTTAAAGAGGGAAGAACACCCATTTCTCTCGGCAACTCTGATTTTATGCCCCTTTCTCTACGAATTTTCACCTAAAAACTATGATTTCTTGAAATCCAACCATCCAATCTTAGATACGACTTCGATAACGTAATCCTTTAAGCCCGATCTACGTTTTGACTGAACGTTTTGAGGTATTTTCGTCAAACTCATGTTTTGGAGATTTTGGTTAAATCTTGTTAATGTGAGTTTAATCTAGTGCTTTCTTTAGGTAATGGGTTACTTGGAACTTGCTTGAGGCTACCCAAACCATGGGTTTTGGTTTGGTGAGTTTCCTCAAACCCTAACTTTAAGGTATTTAATTTTAATTGAGTTTTTATGTGATTAACCCTTAGTAAATGTTATTGGGTTGATGATATTGTATTTGGGGTAGTGTTTTGTAAATTAAGATTTAAGTTTGGAACCCCAAATTGATGAGTTAAATTAATTCGAAGTTTTTAAGTGTTTAAAAGTTAGATCGTTAAATCATGTTAATAAGTTAGTAATTATTGTAAATAGATTAGTAAACATATTTTTAGGGTTAATGTTATTTTAAATACGATAGTAATTTATGCGACTAGGCTAATGAAAATAATTTATGGGTAGACGTTTAGAACCCTTAAAAATAGTATGGGTTTTCCAAACGGTTAGCCTTGAGAGATCAATTGCTAATTTGAGTGTTAAATTATTTAGAGTGCTAAATGATGAAATGTGTTATTCTACAGTGACGCATTGCATGGTGGTGTCTAGGAAACCTAGTGCTTAATATCCACGCAGCCGGGTATTCTACTCACTGAAAAAATATATTTTTACATATTATGGATTTGCAAAATATATATTGTTTTATAATTCCGAACCGACCATATGATGAATTATATGTTTTGGGATAATTTGAATAGTTTCAAGTATGTTTAAATTATATCAATGATGATTAAGAAATGATGCATGAGTGAAGAGTGTTGAATTAATTTAAAGTGTTTGAGTATGTGCTGCGGTTGGGATTCAAATTATGCAAATTGTTTGAGAACATGTCATGTTGACACTATTTTTGTTTTATGAAGAAATTATGTTTTGAATGATTTCAAAGTGTATGATGAAATGTTGGATTTGTTTAGTTTTAAGAGAACATGATTTAGCAACTGCATGATTTTATAGCATGATACAGTAGTGAAACATATACTGGTCAAGCACAGAGCATGTAGTATAGAGCATACATACAATAGCAACATAACGCAGTAAACACAGTTAAATAGCAGTTATCAGCATCGTGGGGGACCTAAGCCCCAGTAAACCTAGTTTCATGCATAGCATATATAGCATTGTTTTATGAGTGTGATGTTTTTATGTTATAAGTAGTTTTACTAGATATATTGGCATGCATAAGTGTCTTAAATGAAAAGAGCTTATATATATTTCTATCGGATGGTTGCATGCATTTAAGAAACATTGAACTTGAAAGTACATGGATTCATAATTGCCCAGGTGCAAGTAATGGCATGTTTATGAGTAAGAAGGTTGACTGTTATTGTTCTTCAGGAAAGACGTGTTAGCATAATAGAGTTTTACTCTAGTGCTCACATGATCTACTGACGTTCAAGGCATGAAACTGAAATACGATTAAAGATGGTGTTGCGAGTATTATGTTGAAGGATGATATCCTAGTATGGAAGAGTAAGATGTCATGTTTTCTTGCTTAAGACCTATGTGTAGGCGTGATATCTGTGATGGAGTGATCGTGTGCACATATGTCTGAGCCACCGTTGAAAAGTATTATTATAGAGGGGTCTATATGTAGAAACTTTCAAACGGTAGATTGGAACTTCTATATATGTTCACAGCTATATAGTGTGTTTTAAATGTTTTTTGGATAGTCGGTGTTTACTGTATTAGCTATTGGTAAATTGTGGCTGATATAGTGCTCGCATGACTAAAACTAAAAGAAATGTTGGTTCTTTATGAAAACTCAGTTAGTTTAATATCACTGAGGTCTTAGTATGTTTTATACTGAGATAGTGGACTCATTATTTCACCTATGCGGATATGAATACCACCACAACCGTATAGATAAGGTTTCTTGGTTGCAGGTACCACGAATGTAGATGATGATCAGTTTGCTTAGCAAATGGGATGCTATGATTGGAGCATATTGCGACAATCATATGTCAGACTCATGGGTAGTCTGCATTTGGGTATTTTGTTATGGCTCGTATCCTATGGGGCATGTATTTGTTGAGCCTGTATTTTGGGTATGTAATTGTAGTAATATGTTTTATAAGCTTTAACTAGTTAGACATATAATTGGCTTTTATTGTAATTAATGGTTATGTATTAGATGTATTTTCGCTTCTGATATGTGTTCCACTTCACATTGATTATTATATTCCATTGTTAGATGTAACTCTGAATATCAGGTACATGTTATGGAACGTATACGTTATGTTGGCTAAGCGACACATAGTCGTGCTACTGCGATGACTCATTTTATGTTTATATATATATAAAAGAGGTCGTCACAAAGATGCATGCCCGTAGCATGTCCTCTAGAATCTGAATGGTTCTCTTCGATTGATCATCGATCTGTGGGTGAAAAATAGTGCTGAACTTCTATTCCGTACCTATATCCTTCTACAAGCTCTGCAAAAATCTCAAATTGAATCTAGAGTCACAATCTGATACGATGGTGGTTCGTAAGCCATACAGCCGCACAACATTCTATACGTACAATCTTGGCAACTTACCCATCGGATCCTTCACTTTTATTGAAATGAAGTTAGCGGTCTTTGTCAAATGGTCTACTACTACCCATATGTCATCCTCTCCAGATGGTGCCATTGGTAAACCTAACTATGAAATCCATAGCAATTTTCTCCCATTTCCATTTGGGCACGAGTAATGACCTAAGTGTTCTTACGAATCTTTGATATTCCGCTTTCACCTGCTAACAAGTAGGGCAACGCTCCACATACTTCGCAATGTCTCTCTTCCTATTTTTCCACCAATATGACCCCTTCAAGTCCTTGTACATCTTAGTGTTCCTTAAATGAACGACATACAGGGACTGGTGAGCTTCATCCATTATCTCCTTCCTTAGCACTTTGCATCCTAGTACGCATACTTGCTTGTAATGGGTGAGCAGCCCATCATCCATGAGATGAAACTCAGAGCCTTTTCACTCCTCAAGCTGCTGCTTGATTTTTTGACATTCCTGTTCATCCACTTAAGCAGTCTTTATCCATTCTAGCAGCTTCAACTGGCCAAAAGTGCATATCTCCCTTTTTATACAACCTCCAATCTCAACTTCTCTTACGACGTCCTAGCTTTTGAACAATAAAGCTTTAAGTAGAAACTTCCAGTTTTCACTTGACATTATGACATTAGAGATGAAATCTCACAGCGGAACATTTTTTTTTCTTTCTAAAACACTATGAATTCCTCACATAACACAAAAGAGCTGACTGAAACACCTAGATATAATATAAAGATACCATAGTTTTAGTGACATAATTACATGCACACTAGGTGTATCAAATGAGTAAATGCCACCGGCGGCACATAATCATACATAAATATACAACCCAAATATCACTAAGTTATATTCATGTTACACAAACTAAAAGAAATAAACACAAATTGATAAAGCTAGCTCATCAAAGACTAGCAGCAAGCACGTGGCAAATGGTCTAGTAACCATCAAAATTGGTGAAGGGACCTTCGCCCTCAACCTGGGGTCCGACATCAAGGTTTGTAAATATGACATCATCATATTTATATAGGCAAACACCTTATGTTTTCATAGTATAAAAGACTAATGGATTATTGAAGCAGTGTAATAGCAAAGATAATGAATGTATGAATATGCAACAGAGTAGCCGATTGGCTTTTAGTCTTAGATTTCATCTTCTTTCACTCCTCTCGTACGAAGGCTAAATACTAGCCCGTCTTAGCATCTATTACTGTAATGCCCCCAAAATTAAATAATTATATTTATTTAACTTAGAGTGTTACTCTCAGTGTCATCAACCAATTAACTGGTAATTTAGCTGAATTCACTACGCTATATTCATAATCAAAATATACTCAAGCGGAAAACTAAATAAATTGACCTGAGACTTTTAACAATAAACCTTTAAGACAGAATCTTATATCATCAATCACAGACTCATAACTTCCAAACAAACATTACTTTAGAATAACAGTTAACTACCAATTACCCAACCTGACAATACGAGCCATTCACTTAGTATCTTCATCGCAACGAATTTTTAACCCTACCGCCTGGCAACCTACAAATCTGCAAAACACCTAAGTGTTTTTTAGTGGAAGAGAAATAGTTGTGTAAGTCCACGACTTAGTAAGCAAATTATTACAAAACCAATTATGCACCGAGCCTTAATTGACAAATCATAACCTTGAAATATTAGACATGAGTTTTCACAAATATAACGTTTATTGTCTCTGTTATTATGCCATTAAAAATGTAGTGTATTTTAAAGAAGTGGTGAGGCATAATTACAATAACAATTACTGATGTTTTAATGCTGTGAAAATCACGCTACACACACACACACACACACACACACACACATTAATTTAAGAGAAAAAATATTAAAAAAAACCCCATGAACTAACAAACAATTTTAGACTAGCCCACTAAATTTTCAAGTGCACTAATGTGACTCATCAAACTACCAAAGTGTGCCAAAAAATGCCCCTTTTATCAAAATATTCCTATAATACCCTTATTCTCACAAAAATTTAAAAAAAATTAATAAAACAAACTATTTAAAAAAAATTAAAAAACTATTAATATAAAACTAAAAATTTAAAAAACTTAAAAAATTAATTAAAGAAGAAGAAGAAGGGGTGGCTCGGCAACCATCCCAATTAAAAAAAAAAAATTGATTTTTTTAATTTTAAGTTTTATATGTTATATATTATATATTATGTATATTTTATTAACAGTGACACATATCGTCATTTTATTGATGCTAACGTGGCACACTAATGGAATCTGTCAAGTATTTTGACAGAAATTTGATTACAGGGAAAAGAGAATATGGATATTATATAAATATTTCGACAAAATTTGCCTTTTGGGCACACTTTTATAGTTTGATGGGTCAAATTAGTACACTTATAAATTCAGGGGGCTATTCTAAAATCGGTTGTTAGTTCAGGGGGCTTTTTTATGGTCTATCCAATCCCTAATTGATCCCTGGTAGGGTTGGCGTTGTCCCAAGTGACAACCGGTGCCTCGGATATTGTACACACAACACCATATAGTAACAGCCCGACCGAGTCCAACCTCTGGTGGTCTACATTACTAGCAAAGTCGTAACCCTAAAACAACCATTGAATCTAAAGCCAAACATAAAAGTAAATCTCTATAACCATATGGTCAAGCCCGTATAATAGTAAACCTATGGCTGTAAACTGCACGTACCAATATACCATGTTATACGATGCAAATATTGTTCATTTATTTTAAGAAAAACATATATAGGCATTTATCCATTTGAACCAATCTAAACATATTATAAAATTAGTAGCCTCAGAACATGTCATTTTGAAGAATAAAGCATGCTCAGTCCTCTGGCATGTCGCACGTTAAAGTGAAATGAGTTTCGTAAGCATTTACTTATCTCAAACACTGATCCATAGACTCAAACATTCAAGACTCCCGCTACTGCTAAACATACCTTAATATTAAACATAATATAATGAGAGTTCTATCTCATACACGCAAAAACTTTAATAACAATCTAGGTATGCTAATCTATTAGTAAAACCTTAATTTTTCATTTCTGGTCACTGTCGAACATTGGGTATCGGGGTCGATCGTTCAATCATCAAGGGTCGAACTTTTAGTAAAATATAGTGAACGTTTGAGGGGTACCAGAATGTATGAAAAACTTAAAACTTCTACCCAAACCATTTTCTAGCCTAACTAAAGCTCATAGTAACTCTATGAAAACATATTAAACCAAATCAACATGAAAGTTTATGAAAAATGAGGGCAAGTTCCCCTTTTTTAGAAAACTATTCTTTCTTTCTTTTTTAAGGGAGATCATTATGAACTTATCATGGCATGTTTAAGACTCATAAAAAGCATAGTAAATCATATGAACAGAACACCAACATTAAGAAAAAAACAAGTTTAAGATTCCAAGTTTACCTTGAGGAAGATGGAACAACACCAAGATCACCTCCTTATCTCTCTAGGATCTCTCTCTCTCTCTCACTCTCACTCTCACTGTCACTCTCACTCTCTCTCTCTCAAGAAATGGGGTGGTTAGGATGCATGAGGGAATAGTGAAGTCTAAAGGGCATGTGGGTGGCTTTTATAGGCGTGGGTTGAAGTGGATAATTGGTTAAAATTGATTTTCAGGCATGGTCGAACATTCGGTGTACTACTTCGAATGTTCAATGTATTTTTAGACCAACAGTCCTAGGGTTTTTTCTAGACAGTCACAAGTCCACTTCAAACGTTCCAAAGATGCTTCGAACATTCAATGAGAGTTAGAATATTTCTTTGTTTTGATTTTGGGAAAAATTATTTTAGGGCACTTAATTGGATAAATTTAGCAGTACGAGTATATTCATTTTTTAAAAAATTAGATTTATTACAATTAATTACTTGTTATTTTTATTTTGTTATTTTGGGTTATTACGGTTATTTCCCTCACCATATAAAGTTTACCTGTTTTCAGACTGGAAGCCCATCAATTCCAATCCACTAGAAGCACATCAATTCCAGTTTGTTTATTATTAGTAGTGTTTAGACTAATAACCAATACTACCCAGTCCATTGGAAGCCCTCAATTCCAGCTTTGATTAGTAGCTATCATCTCAGCTCTTTAATTTTTTGTACACAATATGTTTTTCAAGTGTAATATTTCAAGGCAAATAATAAATAAAACAACAATCATTATAGTAATAAAACACAATGTCATCTCTCAGTAAGTACTTCCATACTTACACTTATTTGATATGATTTTTTACTTCTACTCTTCATGAATATATATATACACACACACACACACATACAACACAATACACATATTAGTTTCTTTGAGAATAATTCATTGTTTTGGATCCCAATCTCTTTATATACATTATTATCCATCACTTCGTTATTTTATGAAAATTAAAAGTAAAGACAATCATTTATAATAATATATTTAGCAAGATTAATACTTTAAACACCGAAACGAGTTGTATTGACATAACATTTAAACATCAACCTTAATGTAAAATGTATTATAAAGACGATCTCTATCATATATATATATATATATACACACACACACACAACACAACACAACACACATATTAGTTTCTATGAAAATAATTCCTTGTTTTGGATCCCAATCTCTTTATACACATTATTATCCATCACTTCATTATTTTGTGAAAATTAAAAGTAAAGACAATCATTTATAATAATATATTTAGCAAGATTAATACTTTAAACGCCGAAACAAGCCGAAGTCGTATTGACATAGCATTTAAACATCAACCTTAAGGTAAAATGTATTATAAAGACAATCACTCATGATAGTCCTAAGGACAATCATAAGGACAATAAAAGTAAAGACAATAGATGTACAGACGATTACTCACAATAATCAAGATACCAAGATCAATGCTTAAACAACCAAATTCGTTCATTTAAACATGAATCTTAAGGTAAAGACCGATAATAAGGACAATAAATGTAAAGACAGAAAATGTAAAGACGATCACTCATAATAGTCCAACTACCAGGATTAGTGTTTAAACACCAAAGCAAACTAAAGCTTTAGTGACATAATGTTTAAACATCAACCTTAAGGTAATGACACACTACAACGACAATGAAAGTAAAGACATTAAATGTAAAGCAATAATATAAGTTACATATATATTCCATTTTTAGTCTTTTAAGCTTACTTGATCCATAAACAACTTATTAAGAACAAAGAACATAATCAAAATAGCAAGGAAATAATGCCAAGTGAATCATATAATATTTTCTTGAAAGTTTCACATTCAAACCATATGATGTGAGTTCTCGAACTTGATACGGTGGAAGTTAGGGGTGTACAACTGGTTGTGGTTGCAATTATTTTCTCATAACCGCAACTACAATCGGGATACTAGATTATTCCCATTTAAATAACCGTAACCGCAACCAATTACTGATTGTAGTTATTAAAAACCGATTATTAACCGGGTAACTGATTTTCATATATTGTTGATTTTAACAATACTTCAAATGTCCTAGTTAATAAGTTCTGGACACGATGCTTGTAGAAATTTTTATAAGTAAAATAACCATTTTCTTCTTAAATGGTTTGGAACTTTGGATTGAAAAGTGATAAAATTTATTCTATGTTGAAAAATATAAAAAGGATGTGCGACCATAGAAACGGGAATAAATAACTTTTGTCCTTATTTTGCAGATACCTATCGCTCAGTCCGACCATATAAAAACTATGTATTATCCCAAGCCATTGATCACTATCATGCTATTAACCATTCATATATAATGTAACCTCTTATCAATAATTACTAGACATTCGAAGAATTTGCAAAAAAAAAAAAAAAAAAAATTGTAAGAATAAGTGCCTTTACCTACGGAAGCCAGTTGCTTAGAGTAATTGGAAAAGGACCAAATATAAAATGTAAGAATAATTTTCCTACAAAAGGAAGAATATTTCCTATACCTATAAAAATATTGAAAAATAAATGACTTCTAATTTACCGTGTGTGTGTGCACAATGTGTAACAAAATATTATAAATGCGGAATTAAAATGACATAAATATTTTGCTAAAGAAGTAGAAACTCAATGAAGAGAAAAATCACTCCAGGGCAGCCAAACCCAGGATATCCACTACTAGAAGACAAAGCTAGTACATAGACAGTAACACTAACATACCAAAATGCAACGATCGTATCTAGCACTCTAACACATAACCCAACGTGAACGCCTCCCAACCAAGTCTCCTACTTGGACTTCTATGGATTCCTTTACCTTAGGGCTCCTCCCTAAAATAGACCTCAATGATGAGCACAGCAACAACACAACGGCAACCCTTAGAGAACTAGCATATCTTCACAATATCTACCTAAACACCTTCTCTAAGTACAGAAGAATTCAATACTAAATTCATACAAATTACATGCCTAGAGGCCTCTATTTATAGGCTACAAAAGACCTAAATCGACTCTGATTCGGTTTTCTCCAGGCGGTTTCCGGATGCAAGTTGACGTCGTCCAGACGGTGAACTGTGCAACCGACTTTCCATAAAGGGTTGAAAATCTTTCCTGAATAAGGCCGCATCCGGACGATGTTGCCCTAGTGTTCGGACGGTTGGACCTTTGCTAGATGCAACTACCATAATAAAGACTAGCGTCCGAACAGTTGCAATTCTTCTCCACGTCTTGCCTTATCAAGGATAGCGTCTGGACAATGTAGATCTATCGTCCGAACGGATGCAACTATCTTCCCATATCCATGTCTGCAAAGGAAAACCTAATTCTCCTCGAACTCTGACTGGTGTTCGACGGTATTTTTCACGTCGTCTAGACAGATGCACTAGAACACTAAAATCCTCTCGAACTCTGAAGAGCGTCCGGACGTGTTGCCATGACGTTCGGACGGTTGCAACCTTGAACTGTTCGAAGCTTCTCAACATTGATGGGAGTCCAAACGGTATTCCCACGTCGTCCTTTACGAATGTTGTTGACTAATGAGCATCCGAACGCTTTACTAGGCAGTCCGGACGGAAACAAAGGATCTAACTTTTTTGAGTTCGAATCTGCACAGAATCTTCCTTGAACACCGAAATAGTCTTCTTGCAGTTTGTGACACTAGAACTTATCAAAATAAGGCTCTTTCCCTGTGAAAAAAGCAACATTACATGATAATGATTTTGTCAACAGAACGCAGACAATCAAAAACTAACAAATAGGAATTAAAAATGTAAAGAATTTGTGATAAAAACAATTGTCATTACTTTAGCTACTGATCAGTTTTTAATTATTTACATTCTTTTATTTTTTAATATATATAAAACAGGTTACCCGATTATTAACCGGTTTTCTAAAGCTCTATAACTGGTAACTACAACCGAGATATCCAGTTATCCAGTTATCTAGTTGTAATTATTTTTCGGTTATCCGGTTAGCGATTGTTGGCAGTTATTAATACTTAATAACCGCCCTGCTTGTACACTCCTAATGGAAGTGATTCAAATGCTTTCTTGAGAACATTCAAGAAACGACTCCATGCATAGAACACTTACCAAGTTAGCTATCAAATTCCCCACTAGATGGTTGTGTGGTGTGTTGGACAAAGTGAGAATTTGCATAAAAAATCACCTTATGGCCGTGTATGATTCAAGGAAGAAAGGAAGAGAAAACCAAGAAAAAAAAAAAAAAAAAGTTTAGAAAAACTAAGAATTTGAGAGGAAATCAAAGTGTTCTTGAATCCTAAGCCTTGGCATCTATTTATAGGACATTTCCAAGGGCTAATGAGCAATGGCTGGCCAGCCAAGGGTATGGGGTGCAAAAATAATAAAAGTTCCAACTTACTTGACTAGCTGTTGCAAAAAAGGGCCTAAATCACTTTCTATGTTCACACTTGCTTCACTTGTTTTCTTGATAAAGTTGAAAATTTTATCAAAAAGTCAACAAAGGCCAAGAAAGTTAGTGTGTTTGGCCATACCTGTGATTTCTAGATAGGTTTAATCACTTTTTTCAGCCAGTTGATTAATCTGAAGTGCTTACTTTTGGGTAAAAATCTAAGAGGCTCATAATTGAATTATCTTTTCTAATTAACATAGTAATCATTTATTTACTAAGTTTGGTACATAAATGACAAAAATATATTTTTCAACCCCAAAATTTAGAAATAAAGTGATAGTAAAAAACATTGTTTTTGGCGGTGAATAGTACTTATTGGTCAAGACCCAAAAATTAATTTTTTTTTCAAAAATATGCATTTTAATATAATCCTGAGATAAGTACCATGGACTTCAATTTGACTAAATCTGAGTCTGTATGACCCAGTGTCTATAGATCTCAAGTTTCTAGGTCAAAGATTTTAAAACTTGATCAGAAAGTTTCTAAACTTCAAGCATATCTCTATAAGAATTATAAAAGCCAAATGATAATTTTTTCTCAACATTATTATTGAGTTCTATAATAATTTTTTTATAAGACCTTAATTCCCCGCGTGTTACATCTCTAATTCCATAATCAACAACGGCTGAGAAATTCCCAAAGCAAATAAACCCACCGTCGACTTCCTAGTTAAAAGCGTCCGCAACTACATTAGCCTTGCTTGGGTGATAGCGAATCTCACAATTATAATCTTTAATTAACTCTAAGCACATCATTTGTCTCAGGTTCAACTATTTCTAAGTGAAGAAGTACTTGAGGCTCTTATGGTCCTTGTAGATCTCACACTTCTCACCATACAAATAGGTTTCTCCAAATCTTGAGAGCGAAAACAGCGGATACTAACTCCAAATCATGTGTCGGGTAATTCTGCTCATAAATTTTCAACTATCTCAAAGCATAAGCGACAACCTTACCATTCTGCATAAGGACACAGTACCCCAAACCCTTTTTGAGGAGTCACTATAGAAATTTCTAGACTCCATAGGTAGCATCAACACAAGAGCTGACACTAACCGCTTCTTCAATTCTTGAAAGCTTTCCTCACAAGTGTCGGTCCATTCATAACGAGCATTCTTTCTTGTGAGAGAGATCAGAGGTCCTGAAAATTTTGAAAAACCTTCAATAAAACACCTATAGTAACTTACGAGTGTAAAATAAAAACCTCACAATCTCATGCACGTTGGTTGGTCTTCTCCATTAGACCACTGCCCTGACCTCCTCAAGGTCTATAGAGACTCCTTCTCTAGAGATTAAGTGTCCAACGAACGACACGCTGTCCAACTAGAACTCATACTTCTCAAGCTTGGTGTAGAGCTTCTCCTGCCTAATCCTCTCCAACGCTTTCCGTAGATGTACGTAACAGTCATCTTGGCTCTTGGAGTAGATTAAGATATCATCAATGAAATCTACTACGAACTAATCCAATTAATCATCGATAATCCTATTCATCATGTCCATAGAGGCATTAGTCAAACCAAATGATACCACCAAGAACTCGTAATGTCTACATCAAGTTCTGAATGCCATCTTCGGGATGTCCTCACACTTGACTCTCAATTCGTAATATCCCAATTGCAAGTCTATCTTCGAGAAGACTTGCATGCCCTGCAACTGGTCAAGTAGATCATCAATCCACAATAACGGATACCGGTTGTTCACTGTAACCTTGTTCAACTCCCTGTAATCAATGCACATCCTCACTGATTCGTGCTTCTTCTCCTCATCAGGGATGAGGTACACAACAAAGCTTGACAAAATTGGTTGTATAATCTACTATAATCTACTATCGTCATACATACTTCATTGAACTAGATCCATAAATTCCCATGCCTTAGCTTCCTAAACAACCTTAGGGCAAAATTGGATGTTGAACTCCTCCTTAAACATGTCACAAAGAATGAATTTTCCAGCATCCAACTCCATAGCAAATAGAACTTTCCTTGCTTGCCGCCAGCTCTTGGCTTTGCCAGACAACTTATAGGTGGTGGAGGTTACCTTTTGCTCCTCGGTGCAACCAATAGCCTCCAAAAGCTCCTTGATGTCCTCTGATACCATCAAATGAAGGAAAATGATTTATTGAAGAAGTCTTTAAGTGAACAACGTTATTCTAAAACACATGGTTTGGGGTCCTGGGCATTGGCCGTTGTAGTAACCAACTGAGCGGCAATGGCAAGCAACTGAGCCGCATCAGTATTAACAACCTCGTTAACCGAAATCTCAAACGTCTCTAACTCATACGAGTGGGTGTCCTCACCACCTCCTACTTCACACGCGTTCAGGCCGGTCATTGGCTTTCTTCGAGACAACATAATTCTACAAAAACAGAAAAGTCAATACCAACTCGAAAGAAATAGAAACTATAGACAACAAACTTACCCTAACCAAGATTCTACCCCTAACTGACTATCTTATGCGCTGGTGTGATCTTCCTCATAAGGCTATCTTTACCAATACAGTAGTCTTCAAAGCAAGAAGCTCTAATACCAACTATAACGGTCAAGAATTTAATTAACTAGTAATTAATTGGTGTGCCTCCCAATACCTATTTACTGAGTTAATAAGTCCCAATGGATACCGAAACCCTCATCAAAGGACAAACGAGGGAAGACTCAAAACATTTATATAAGAGATAGTTGTCCTTACATCACATCAAAATAATAATAACTAGAGCAACTTCATAAAGATAGCATCAAAAGTTTTGGTCTAAGACCAGTTATCAATTTAATTATTAACATATTACAAGCCATATCTAAAACAAACTTCAAATGATATCTCAAGGGTTATACATTGAATTATAAACCTACTCAACACTTAAATTATAGTTACAAACGGTCTCATATTTTGTTTTGTCAAGGCTTGCAGATAGCCAATCAAAAATAGCAGTATGACATGAATATCATAAACCAACATCAAAAACACTATAAACTTGCCAA